>NC_085016.1:21232829-21255329 GCF_963854185.1 Sardina pilchardus | reverse complement strand
ATTACTCTGAGAAGAAGAGAAACCCTTGAATGGCGAGGAGGCTCTTTGCTCACGGTGGCGTTTCTTGCCTGCTGAGTCTGCGTACGCTGGAATCAATCACCTGCGTCGTCGTCGTCGTCTGCTGCTGCTGCTGCTGCGGCTGCCTTGCCGGTGCACTTGTTCGAGGCATAACTCAGGTCGTCCTATCTGCAGCGGTGTGGCGGGACATAAAGCAAGGGACACTCCGTCATTTCCAGAGCAGCTTCGGGTGAAGCCGGCCCACCAGGTTTGTCGTTTGCAATGTTTATGTTGCCTTTTTTTCCACCCTTGATTTAGCTTCTGCGTTCTCGAACCGATCCGTTTATTATTTCGCTGTTTACGGAGCAATATAGCTGATGTTTAGTGAAATGGATCACCTTAATGAATCAATCAAAGACAAGGTTGGAGAAATGCCCACAGCCGTTTTTCCTCCCTACCGACTTCCTTTTTCTTTTTTTGATCTATTGAATTTACTCCAAAACATTAGCCTACGCTCAGAATATCGAGTGTGGAATTAATTCGCCTCTCAGCCAAGTGGTTACACTCAGTCTTGTATGGTCGAGTGAAAGTCTCACTCATACCAAGTATTCCCCAGACACTTACATTATTAGTGTCGGTGTTGTTGCCCGTGGCTGTTATGCCAAATCTGTAAATTAGGCTTGTTAAGGTCCTTGCTCCCTGGCAATCCTGCCAGCTTGATCCGTTTTCCTTCAGACTCAGTGTGTGTGTGTGTGTGTGTGTGTGTGTGTGTGAGTGTGTGTGTGTGTGTGTGTGTGTGTGTGTGTGTGTGTGTGTGTGTGTGTGTGTGTGTGTGTGTGTGTGTGTGAGGACACATTGGATTACAAGCTTGCATAATATCTTTTGTTTCACACTGTTTTTAACAGTATACCTCATGTTTGTTTCATATGTACTGTATGTTAAAGTGAGAGAGGTCTTCCTGCCATTGCCCTTTTAATCATTGGTGAGAATACACACATAGAAATAAACTTTCACAAAATACCTTTTTACAACAAGCCATTTAGGAATTTCGGACAGAGACAAATTTAAGGAAGATAAAAAGAAAGAAGGGTTTGAAAAAGAACAAAGAGGGAAATTATAGGAGGAGGTAGAGAAAGAATGAGATTGACGAGAGAAAGTTGGCTTCGCTGTCCGAGAGAAGATTCTGGGCTACCTGCAGACTGAAGCCCTTTCATCCTTCTCCAGCTGCCTTCAGATGCAGTTCTGTCTACACGCCCACACGAGAGCACGTTCCCTGTCTCTACACACACACACACACACACACACACACACACACACACACACACACACACACACACACACACACTCACACGAGTGCATTCCCTCTCTCTATACACACTGTTCCCTCCCTC
This sequence comes from Sardina pilchardus, assembly GCF_963854185.1. Classification (NCBI taxonomy): domain Eukaryota; kingdom Metazoa; phylum Chordata; class Actinopteri; order Clupeiformes; family Clupeidae; genus Sardina; species Sardina pilchardus. The sequence continues at coordinate 21,253,941 of NC_085016.1, read as the reverse complement.
TACACATAGAGTGCATTCTGTCTCTACCCAAACACACAGGGTGCATTCTCACCCTCTCTACATACACACACACACACACACACACAGAAGAAGGTATTCTCTCTCTCCACATGCAAGTGTATTTCGCCTTCCACAACTCATCTCCTGTCGTGTTTTATTAAACTCCTGAGACGACGCCAGCAAATTCAGAGGCACACCTCTGAAGAAAGTGATGTGTGTGTGTGTGTGTGTGTGTGTGTGTGTGTGTGTGTGTGTGTGTGTGTGTGTGTGTGTGTGTGTGTGTGTGTGTGTGTGTGTGTGTGTGTGTGTGTGTGTGTGTGTGTGTGTGTGTGTGTGTGTGTGTGTGTGTGTGTGTGTGTGTGTGTGTGTGTGTGTGTGTGTGATGATAATCTCTTGTAGTAAGCCAGGGATCCCCTCTTGCATTCAGAGCGACTATTCCTGTTTTAGCTCTAATGATTCTCAGGTGCTTGTTAATGACCTGAGAAGTGATGTAGTAGCTAGGAAAACTATTCACAGAGCGCCGTCAGAATGTATTCCAGGCACACACAGACACACACACACACAGACACACACACACACACACACACACACACACACACACACACACACACACACACACACACACACAGGAACAGCACTGTAGCGGTAGCCTAGAGGCCTCGAGAATGATTTACGTCCCCTCTTCAACGGTAGTATGGAAGCAATGGCTCATGGGAGGGCAGATTTGCATTACAATCAATATGCTCCTAAGAGCCGGCCGCCGCTCACAAGTTAAGTAGCGCGCCGGCCAACTCGTGCAATTGTTTTTGCAGCAGATTAGCGTGACCTTTGTGTCAAAAGCCAGCTGTGTGTGTGTGTGTGTGTGTGTGTGTGTGTGTGTGTGCACTGGTCCGCATGTGTATATGGATGTGTGTGTGTGTGTGTGTGTGTGTGTGTGTGTGTGTGTGTGTGTGTGTGTGTGTGCGTACGATCATGTGTGCGCGTGTGCATGTTTGCGTGTGTGTGTGTGTGTGTGTGTGTGTGTGTGTGTGTGTGTGTGTGTGTGTGTGTGTGTGTGTGTGTGTGTGTGTGTGTGTGTGTGTGTGTGTGTGCCAATTAGAGGCACTGGGCATGTATTTAACCCTGCTGATTGGACAGATGTAATCTGTTCATTGTTTGAAGTGGAAAAAAGGATTAAAGAAAAACTGCACTGAAAAATAACTATACTGTTTAAAGGAAAAAAAATCACATGGATTGAAGTTGACCTTCAGTGTGATGGTGGTGAGTGACTTTAACACTGTGGAGTGGAAACCTTAAGTAGGGTTCAGACCAAAGATTCCCGACGAGACGAGACGAGACGATCCGAGCTGAGCCACAATGTTCTAAAAACTTGAAACTGCGACTAAACATGTTGAATGCTCTGCGACGGCCTACAGCTTGCAATTATGTGCAACTTCAAATTCACACCGCTGCAAGTCGGTCTTGTCACGTCAGGAATCTTTGGTGTGATTTGGGCTCCATAGTGAATAGTGTCAATTTATGAATGTATCTATTGAAGTGAATTTTACACTGTATCTTCACAATGCACTTTGCTCCATTGGATCGGTACTCTGTTTTTTCCAGTTCCACCACCCTGTGGCGCACGGTATCTGAGTTTTAGCTCCATTTTAATTCACTGACCTAGAGCACTTCCAGAGACCTGTGTGTGAATATTAAAGTGTTTTACAGGGTTTCTCGCAGCCCCAGCCAGCCAAGCTGCAGTGCTTGATATTTTGCTCCCAGCCCGAGGCATGAGTATCTTATTAAAGTTATACAGTGATGACTGCTAGTGAGCTCCATAAAGAAGTCTCATCATCAGCTATTCACCCTCCACTGCCAAAGACATGACAAGACGTGGCCCACAGGCCGATCGAGCATCAACCAATCCCCTGCCACCTGTAAACTTAGGCCATTGTGCACAGGACATTTAGAAGATACAGGTTTAATATTTTAGCCTAATCATTTTGATTTGGGTATGAGATTGAAGAGATGTTAGTTATGACTTCATGACTTCACTAAAAATGTATATACATTTTGTATATTACTGTACATTCACTCAAATATATTTTTTTTATCCAAAACCAATTACAGTACAGATTAACAGTGATCAGTTCACCCTGGAAACTGAATCCATGATGTGGGTATTACAAAGACCTTACTGTGTAAGGACTGCAAAATTAATTGCAGCAGTTGGTCTCGAAACATGTCTAATAGGCAGGAGATTCTCCATGCCATAATGGCACTAGCTGAACTCCAGACATCATATCCTCTGGCTGAAGTTAGCTTTTCCGCTGCTGCCGAGCGAACAGTGTCTGTGAGTGTGAGTGAGAGCGAGTTCCTCCCAGAGATTTTGGAGTTGGGGGGGGGGGGGGGGGGATTACATGCATCTCAGGCCTGGCTCCCCCCTCACATCACAACATCGCTCCTGTTTTGCTACACTCGCTCCGTTACCATGGCGCGTGGGGAAAACAGCACATTTCTCAGAGTGCAGACATCCCATCCATCACGTTCTCCGGGAGCATGGGAAGATCTGTCTGTCTGACACACACACACACACACACACACACACACACACACACACACACACACACACACACACACACACAGACACATACACACAGACACAGACGCACACACACACACACACACACACACACACACACACACACACACACACACACACACACACACACACACACACACACACACACACACACACACACACACACACACACACACAATCCTGCTTTATATGTGGCATTTAATTAGAATGGCAAAAAACGTGTAGTTAAAGATTAGGTGCTGTTTTTTTTGTGTTTTCTGGTCTCACCCCAGAGGTCCCCTCCATAAATTGTAGCTGTGTCTATGTAAGTGAAAAGGCTGAGGTTGCTTGACTACAAGCCATACCATAATACCATGATACAAGAGTGAAAACGGAAATGTTTCCCATTCAAGAGAAAGAGTAATTCGTCAATAATGGATAGTGGTTCATAGGCAGTGCACCAGGATATTATGAGGATACTCTGCATAGTGGCAAGATGATGATATGGATGGATGGATGGATGGATGGATGGATGGAGGAGTGGATGGATGGAAGGAGGGGTAGATGGATGGAGGGGATGGAGAGGAGATGGATGGATGGCTATGGATGAGTTAGAAGTTCAGGTGCATTTAGTGTTCTTATGGTGATATGACTAGCTTGCATTCCTGTTCTGTCTGCATATTCTTTCGTGTCTGCACGGTGAAGCCTCTGAGTCATACTGTCTAAACACTGTTCAGAGATCAGTCTCTGGCTGGCTTTCTAACACAAATAAGCAAAAGATGGCCTTTGACTAGACAGAGCATTGACTCAGATCAGCCTACGGGTACTTCACCAGATGCAAGCACATCACGGTGGTTGTCTGAAAATGCTAGGTGGGTGTTTATTGTTTTAATGATCGTTGAAAAAAACATTGCAAACATCTTCCCACACTCTCTGTTCTCATCTGCGTTTAGTGACTCACCTGTTCTGGCTCTTTCACATGAGAGACAGTGGAGGTCCCGTACTGTGAGGTCAAACGCCACCCTTTTAGCGCACGAAAAAACCTCCTACGCATGACTCTTAATGTCTATGCTAAAGTCTAGAAAGTTCCATGTAATTTCGCAATGAGCTAAACAACGACGGCTACAATGTATTCTGGTCTCCACAACAAGAAGATGACATTGTATAAAGGACTTGATCTGCCTCCTACATAACAAGAGTTCAATCTAATTTCACATTTTCCCAGAAAGCGTTTGAAAAGCCTCGGTCCTTTTAACCACCCTTTTCCCCCCCATCAACTCAGCTTACTGTAAAAACTTGATGATTCAGTTCCAGTCCAGAAAAGCACTGATGATGGCGGTCTATTGACGAGCTCATGACTGACAGCCCTGGTCGTATACTGTGTCCCTTTGAGCCTAATGGCATCCTTCCTCTAGGACTGGGGGTCCCCTGATAGGCCCCGGCATGAGTCACACACAAACATCCGCTGGCAGAATGACAACACCACTAGTCACATACAGGCGCGTGTGTGCACACAGACACACACACACACACACACACACACACACAGACACACACAGACACACACACACACACTGGCACACACACACAGACACACACACACTCCAATTAGCTGTCTATTCCTGGTGTTTCTGGGTTCTTTGAGCTGTGAAAACATCCTGTTGATAGCTCACACTGAAAAAGCCCAAGAGTGCAGCCAAGGCCTGTGTGACCAGACCCTAAAATAGAACAGTGAAAATGAAATAATGCAATTTAGCCCTGGAAAGAGAGAGAGAGAGAGAGAGAGAGAGAGAGAGAGAGAGAGAGAGAGAGAGAGAATCCAAAAACATGAAATGTTTTATTCAAGAGTGTCCGTGTTCCTTGCTGTGGTTCAGAACATACTGTACGGGCATTTGTCTCATGAGGTGCGTGTTGTCTGAGGACAGTCTGGACACTGTTGCCCCCATGACCAGGTGGCTGTGTGTGTGTGCATGTCTGTGTGTGCGTGCATGTCTGTGTGTCTGTGTAGTGTGTGTGTGTGTGTAGTGTGTGTAGTGTGTGTGTGTGTGTGTGTGTGTGTGTGTAGTGTGTGTGTGTGTGTGTGTGTGTGTGTGTGTGTGTGTGTGTAGTGTGTGTGTGTGTGTGTGTGTGTGTGTGTGTGTGCGCGTGTGTGTGTGTGTGTCAGTAATGAGGGAATGGTGAAGAGACATCAGACACTCTAGGTGGGGGAACAGCAGGCAGTGTTGCCTTTCCTGAAGATGAGTTTCTAGTTGTGTCCAAATTGTACTGGGAAGCATCCCACTTTCCTGCAGGGATATGTGTGTGTCTGTGTGTGTTTGTGTGTAAGAGAGAATTTGTGTATACAGTGTGTGTGTGTGTGTTTGTGGCAATGAGTGTGAAGCTAAATGAAGGTTAATGGGAGATTTGTTGACGTTGTGTGAAGCCCAGTCCTGACGGCTCTCATCTCTCTGTCTCTCCACAGGTCTCCACTGCCTGCACGACTGCTGCCAACTATGAGCTGGTAAGCACCATGGCCATCTATTACAGTACACACACACACACACACACACACACACACACACACACACACACACACACACACACACACACACACACACATACAGTACACACACACACACATGCATGCATGCATTGCTTTTTTCTTTTGTACTTGCATGTAACATAGTGATGTGTAATAATCACTGTTCACTGCTACAAGATAATCAGCTGAGTCATGTGCTCAGTGTGTGTGTGTGTGTGTGTGTACTGCTCCAAGAGTTGGGTCCTTGTTCACACTCACCTTACTGTACTCTCTCACACACACACACACACACACACACACAAACACACACACTCGCTCACACTCACACACACACTGCACAGCTCATGGCCCAAATCCCCATCACAATCTCACTCTTTATGTCCGTGCAGCTATGGATCATATGATAGGACTCCTGAACAAGTCATGTGTGTGTACGCTGACATCCGTGGCAACACCCCCCCCCCCCCCCCCCCCCTCCTTTGTCTTGCCCTCTCTCCAAAGCCAGTCCTCTGTGGAGTAGTGGACATGGTGCGTGACTGTGTGCTTGTTTAGAGGGCGAGAGTGAACAGAAATATCTCCATTCTCTCTAGGTGACCTGAGACTGCTTTAACCTTCCGGGGCCGTTTGACATGAAGTTGACATTTTGTATTATTAACTTGATAATTAAAAAAAAAATGCAAAGTATTTTAAAAAGTATAGCAAAGTGCTATGTGTGCCATTATTTAGCTCAAACTCAGCAATAATAACAAAGAGTTGTAGAATGACACTACAGTATACAGTATTTCTTGGTTACTGTAAATGAACCTGGAAACGTAGCACAGTGCTAGCAGCTTGTTTTGTTGTGGTCAGTGGCATGCCGTTACTAGGTGAGTGGGTGTGATCAGTGGTTACGTTTGCTAAGACATTACGGGACTGTGAGAACCAACACAAAGGGTCAGAGGTTATAGTATGACCTATAGGGTTAGTGTGTGTGTGTGTGTGTGTGTGTGTGTGTCTTGTGGGTCTTGTGGGCTTCTGTCAGAATCCAGTGGCCTTTCTCACCCTACTCTCCTCCACTCCCCACGAGTGCAGTCATGCACACACACACACACACATACACACACACACACACACACACACACACACACACACACACACACACACACACACACACACACACCTACACACACTCTCTCTCTCTCTCTCTCTCTCTCTCTCTCTCTCTCTCTCTCTCTCTCTCTCTCTCTCTCTCTCTCTCTCTTTCCCACCAGCACAGCCATGCCTGCCTCGATGACTAAAAAATACATGAGTGATTCTTTCCATGAAATCCTTACTTCATAATTCAGCAGATGTTCATTCATAATGTATCCTCTGGATGGATTGTCATTGGTATTTCAATATGTAAAGGCCTATAGCTCCTTAGAACAATATTTATAAGAGAAGCTCATCTTTTATTTAAATATTACTTTAACATCAGCATTAATGATTCACATTTTTTTGGAAACAGGGGAATTTATGATTTTAGAGCTAATTTCAGTTTCAAAGCTAATCTAGTAAAATGGGTATTACTTTATTTTTATTTTTATTCTATTTGCTAATATCGAAGAAATGATGATCTGTTGATGTTCTGATTCTGCTGATGTTGCCTGCAGGTTAGCTGCAGAAACAGTTGAATGCTGTGCGCACACACACACACACACACACACACACACACACACACACACACACACACACAGCCCTCTGCCCCTCTCTGGTGGCAGCTGCTGGTTGTGCAGCCACAGAGACAGCTGGATGGTGGGCTGGACTGGACTGGACTGGGAGCTGGTCGAGATGCACGCGTGCGGGCGTGTGTGTATGTGTGTGTGTGTGTGACAGAGAGATTATTCATGTGTATGTTTGTGTGTGAGCTTTAGTGAGATATCTAGAGAAGTCGCAGGTGGAGGATTAGGTGTATCTGTAACATTGCCAGCTATTCCATTTGTCTCTCACTTTACACTCTTTTGTTGTCATAACAAATACAGTGAGAACAGCACCTACCTTCTTATATCTTACAGTGTAAACACATTTCACAATCTACTCTCTCTATTCTTTCTTTCTTTCTTTCTTTCTTTCTCTCTTAGCCTCCCACTGCTGAACTTCCTCTGAAACATGTAGAGACTCCGGTAAGTTCCTCCTCCTCTCTTCCTCTCTTCTTCTCTCAATCCAGTCTTTTTCTTCTCCTCTTCCCCTATTTCTCTAGCCTGGGAAAACCCAGACAAACCTGTTAACAAATTTGAATCTGAAATCTGAAACGTCTGAAATGATTTGGTAGGTGTTTAATGCACCAATTCAGGTTACATTCCACTGCTAGTTATGTCAAAGAAGCCTTTCCAGACCCACTGTCGATTGAGCGGTAGGGTGTCATGGAGGCTACTATTTTTCCTGGCTCCCTTGTAACTGCAGTTCATCAGAAAGCACAAGACAGGAAGTAGCAAGTCATTCTTATAATTGCTATTGTTTTAATTCCATCTGAAAAGCACAAAAACAATCTTCAAGCCATGCCCTTGAGTCCAAAATCATTTGCGTCACATAAACAACAAAGCCATCAAACACCAAAAGCAGTCAGTCACACAGAAACTCTCATCATGCATCTCTGAAGAGGTCCTTTTTGACAATGTGTGAACGAACCAAAGATTCTAGAGTGGAGCGCTCTATGATCTTAATCTAATAATCTAACTATTGGCTATGACAGCAGCCCATCATGTGGCATTCCAAAGGATTCTGTTGGCATGGCATTATTTGCCATTGAGATTATTATGAAGATATGATACTAGTATTGGTCTGAACTTGGGTAGGACCCTTGGGATGTTCGGTTGCTGTTTGAAAGGGGAGAGTTGCACATTATGCACACACACACACACACACACATACACACGCACACAGACACAGACACACACACACACACACACACACACACACACACACACACACACACACACACACACACACGCACACACACGCACACAGACACACACAGACACACACACACACACACACACACACACACACACACACACACACACATCACACACACACACACACACACACACACACACACACACACACATACAGAGAGAGAGAGAGAGAACAAAAGAGAGATATTCAAAAGAAAGGGTAAAAAAGTATCACAAAGACACAATTGTGGCAGAACTGCTTACTACTGCAGCTTGGGTATCTTGTGTTCGCCTCTCAGAAATTACCCATAGTTCCGTGCTGACCCCTAGCTTGTGACACAGTGCATGTGGTTAGGCGGCCATTTTCTTGCCTGGAAATCCATCACAAGATGTGCCGGCGGGAGACAGGACCTCAGCCAATATGAGACGGTCTCCATTACACTGCCACAACTCTGCGTTTTCAGGCATTTTTTCCATCCATTTTGAGATTTTTAATGCCCGTCAATTGCTGTTGCAGCATCATGTAGTGTTTCTGGGCGCATGAATACTGGCCATTTTCATCTCACTCTTACTTCACACTCTCCCTTTCTCTTTGCCTCACTCCCCACACACATATACACACACACACACACACACACACACACACGCACACACCGACAGATATAACTATAATTTCTTCCTCTCCGGTAGTTGTTCTCACAGAAAGAGGAAACGAGGGGGCATGTATTTATTATTAGGTTAGAGACTGTGTGCAACGCAGTGTCCTTCTCAGAGTGAGTGGCCCATTGTTTGGGAAATCAAATCAGCCACGGTCAGCTGTGCTACACTTTCGCGTCCCAGGAAGGTGGAAAACATCAGATGGAACAGGAACGGGACTTGGTGGCAAAATACAAAATACCAGTCATATGTATAAGCCTGAAAACACAGCATTAACTCTGATACCAGCCATTTGATATTCATATGAGTTTTAAAATACAGCATCAACTCCAATATCAGTTATGTGATACTTATATGAGTCTTAAATAACTGATATGGAAGCTAAATGCTGTGTTTTGTGTTTGTTTATGATAAAGTAGGGATGGGTGATAGGTCTTTATTTGTTTGTGAGAAGGCCAACAGAGCTGTGACAACACTCTGACCCGGAACAGCTTGAGGCGAGGAGAGGCAGAGGAGCGTTAGGTCACTAGTTTAGGGGGCAGGGCGGCAGAGGAGCGCTAGGTCACTAGTTTAGGGGGAAGGGCGGCAGAGGGATGCCATGATTCCTAGAGAGTTAATGCTTGGATTAGATCACAGATACAGGCTTTAAATCCCCCCCCCATCAGACATGAATCTTATTTCTGGCCTGTAATCTGTAGAACACAAGTGTGTGTGGGGGGGTGCACGTGTGAGCTTGTTGCACACAGAGGCACACATAAACATACAATCATAATCACACACACACACACAGAGAGAGAGAGACGCATGCACACACAGAGAGACACACCTCCCCTCACTAAACACGCAGCATGTGTGAGTGAAAAGAGAGAAATGGGAAAAAAAGTCAGAGATGACTGCAGGGAGGGAGGAGAGAGCTGAAAGAGGGAGGGAAAGAAAGAGGTAGTGTTAGGGAAAGAAAGAGAGGATGGAAAAAAGAAAGAAAAGAGAAGAGATGAGAGGAGAGGAGAAGAGAGAAGAGGAGAGGAGAGTTCGGTGAGAAGCGTAAGAAACGGCATGAGTAGGACTTAGAGACATTGCCATGGCTCTGTTTGCCTCGGTCTCAGACCCGTGATTAAAAGTTGTGGCGGCAGGAGCAAAACAGCTGATTTAGGGGGAAAACGCACGAAGCGACGTAGGAAGCATGAACCCAGCCAGGTCGCTATGGAGACGCCTCTTCAACCTCAGGTCGGCATGGAGAAAAAGCACCGGCCACCTGTTCAAGGTAGGCTGATTTAGAACGCATTTGGGTAGTATAGGCTGTGGAGGGCCCATTTAGATAGTGGGTTTGATTTAGTCAGAAAGAGGATAACACTCTGACTTTACATATCTGGGAGACACCTCTCATTCTCAATGTGTGACACAATCCTCTCCCAATCCATTTCTCTTTCTTGTCTTTTCTTTCCACTATTACTAAGTTAGTTCATTTGTTTAGCCATCAGTGTCAGAGTGTGTTTGTGTGTGTTTGTGTTTGTGTGTGTGTGTGTGTGTGTGTGTGTGTGTGTGTGTTTGAGGGAGAAAGGAGGAGAGATAGGGAGAGAGAGAGAGAGAACACACAGCGTGTGAGTGCACAGGCAAAGCTCATATCTGCAGATGGTTTCAATCTCAGTGCAGAGCAGGATTGTGCTGAAGCGGCTCTCTGGTCTCTCTCTCTCTCTCTCTTTCTCTCCCTCTCTCTCTCTATCTCTCCCTCTCTCCATCTCTCTCTCCCTCTCTCTCCCTCTCTCTCTCCCTCTCTCTCTCTCTTGGCCTCTGGAGGTGGCGGTGGGGCTGCCGGTCGGCCACCACTGGCTGTCTGTCTGGCTGGACGGAGGGAGAGATGGAGGGATGGAGAGATGGAGGGATGGAGGGATGGATATTGAGCTGGTTGGGTAGAAGACTGGATGGCTGGATGACTGGCTGGGTAGATTAAGGAAAGCCTGCAGGGAATGGGTGCTAGTGGTTTTACAAGAGATGATGGTTCTAGCAGAGAGAGAGAGAGAGAGAGGAATTAGGGAGGGGGAAGAGAAAGTTAGGGAAAAAGAGACCTGGAGAATGAGAGAGAGGCTAATTGAGACACAGAGAAAGCATGGGATACAGAAAGAGATAGATGGAGGGAGAGAGAGGGGAGTAATGAGAGAGATAGAGCAGTAGAGATAGAAGGAATGGGAGAGGGGTCTGTTTGTATGGATATTGGATTTGGTTCTTTCTTTTATGCCACAAATATCTGTCTGTGGTTCATCTCTCTAACTTACCAAGTACACATACATCCAGAATGATGCAAACGAAATACTCTCTGTTTCATAGCATCCTATACATTTGTGTTTGTTTTTCTCTTTGCTACACGGGACTTTGCCTCTTTTTTTTTTCTTTCCCAAGAACATCTGTTTCTTGTTGTCTTGGCGAGGATAATGGATTTCATTATAGTTTCTTCTTCTCAGACAAGAGTCTTATTGGGAGGAAATGACACGCTACCAGTAGTCTTCGCAGCTGACTCAGAGCAAGTGCCCATAACCTCCCAGCCCATTTAAAATACATTGTTTTCCACGCTTCACACACACACACACACACACACACACACACACACACACACACACACACACACACAGACACACACACACACACACACACTCTCTCTCTCTCTCTCTCTCTCTCTCTCTCTCTCTCTCTCTCTCACACACACACACACACACACACACACACACACACACACACACACACACACACACACACACACACACACACACACACACACACACACACACACACACATAAACTCTGTTTTCCCTGTGTAGACTCATACTGACTGAAACAGCTGAGAGTCTGGCATCCTCTGGAATCCCTTCCTCCTCAGAGTAGCCTGGTCCAAACCCTGATGATCTCATCCAAGTTAATCTTATAAAATCTCAGTGAATATAATTACATGATATTCCACTTCCTGTTTGTTATTGGCATTGTCTGATACTTCATACGGCGATACATAAGATGCAGAATCCTTAATGATAAAGTTATACTCTCACTACCTTGTTGACAGTGAGTTTATCGTACGCTACATGTACTTAGACTTATCAAGACAGTGTTGTCTGTAAAGGGTTTTGAAGGATATCGTACCAACTCTCTTCTAGTCTTCATACAGACTTTACTTTCAAATTCCAAGACTCCAAGACAGAGTCTTTTTGCACTTCCCTGTAATCAAATCAGCGCTTCGGCTTGGAAATTTAATTGTCCTCCGTACCACTATTTTGATGCAGATTGAATAGTCTCAAATTACAGGCGGAAGGTTGGTGTCAGTGAATTTTTTGGGGACATGCTGCAGAATATAGCTCATGTCCTTTCAACATTCCACTGACCACTCCGCATGTGTGGCGTAGTCCATGCGAGCCGCAAATACACACGTGGGGCCTTCGCGCGTCCTCATGGGCTTTGTTTTCAATTCTCCGCTTCACGCTCCTCACCAAGCACGGCACGGCCTTGTTTTAGATGCTCTGTTTGATGTTGAGGACATTGTCTTGCTTTTCTGAAGCGTGGCACGTTCAAGGCGCCTCTTTTTTTTTAAAAAGTGAACACATCCTGTAGAGCTCGAGTACATGCAGTCGCTCGTATCATTCCTATCATAAGATTCGTGACAAGAGTTTGCTGATGGTCTGAAGTGTGATTTACATGGAGCAAGATGATTTAGGTGCAGATGGTTAGCAGATATCGCGCACATCTTGAACTCAACCCTTGAGACACAAAGAAAGTGATCTAATTGGCTGAATGGGCGGCAGACGTCTCTGATGTGTATTGTCTGACTTTATTGGTGGATCCCAGGAACAAATATAGAAATTGGCAATTGTTCAAACCTGCTCATTTTTTCACAATAAAAGTCATCTGCCTTTTGACACTTCTGTACTAATGGAACTTGATGAGAAGCATACCCATCATCAGGACAATAGTCATTATTTTCTGTCAATGTGGATAACGTTCATCTACCCAATAAACACTATGCATGATGCACATTTGTATGTAATAAGACAATGTTCTCTGTACTGTAGGTGAGATCATAATAAGAAAATAGGTCTCAGTTGAACAGTAGACTCTGATGTGTGATTCATGTAATATAATATTGTGCAGGCTACCAGAATTGTTTCTATGTTTTGCATGTTGCTATGTGTTGTTGTTGTTGTCATTGTTGTTGTTGTTGTTGTTTGTTATTCATCATACCTACATCACTAAATCCACGTGAGAAGAATGGTAGATTTTATTGTTTGCCACTTTAAGGAGTTCCTGTGTAAAGCTAACAAGCTAACTAGCTAATAGCCCTCAGATCTGCCAGCCAAACACTGACATCAGAACACCTGGCACTGATAAAAAGCTAGCACGCCTACTAAATGAGGTATTGTGGTCAAACAGTTGTGTGCCCAAATCACAGAAATGACATAGGGAAAAACCTCGGTGGCTATTGGGAATCACAGGTGTTTTTTCCCCTTTTGAATGTCATCAAAATGATTGAAAATAAATGTACAAAAGCTAGACAGCTACAAAATATACCTTTATCAACAGTGAAAATATGCATATTGATATTGTAGCCCTAATTCATTTTCCAATATCTTTTAATAGGGATCTACCAAATCCACCAGAAGCATGGATTCTCGTCAGAGACCCTCACGGTAAGAGCACTCTCTCTCTCTCTCTCTCTCTCTCTCTCTCTCTCTCTCTCTCTCTCTCTCTCTCTCTCTCTCTCTCTCTCTCTCTCTCTCTCTCTCTCTGTGTGTGTGTGTGTGTGTGTGTGTGTGTGTGTGTGTGTGTGTGTGTGTGTGTGTGTGTGTGTGTGTGTGTGTGTGTGTGTGTGTGCCCGCCCGCCCACCCCATGTCTCATGTCCAAAGCTCGTCTCTGGGCCATGTGGTCTCGTGGTGATTGACTGTGTCTGCGTCTGCTCTGCATCTCTCTCTCTCTCTCTCCCGCATCTGTCTGCCAAGGTCCCCATCTCGAGGCTGTGTATCTAATTAAAGCCTTTTCATCCCGCCGTGTTCCTCATCGGGCCTCCTTATAGGAGGTCATTCTTCTTAAAGTGTGAATGGAGGGGGAGCGCTGGAAGTTTGGCATCCAGAAGTCTGTCAACATGCATGGGCCGTGTGTTGAGTCTGTCCCCGTGCTTATTAGCCGGCAATGAGGCAACACAGGACAGATGGGACAAGGATGTCAAAACTGAAGACATCAAACTTAAGAGGGGACCTGCTTGTAGTTAACTTGGGGGACGTTTCAGGCAGGCTGTTTTGACTGAGTGTGAAGACAAAAGATTTTAAAAAAAAGTCAAAATGTGACGGAAATGAAACCGTGCCTCTATGTCTGTCTCTCTCTCTCTCTCGTTTTAAGTATCTCTCTACACTCACTGTTTTAAGATGGATATGGATATGTTACTATGGATACTAGGATATTGCGCGGCTTATACAGTACATTGATTTTGCGAAATGTCTTCAGCTATGAGGTTAATACACGGGGGCAGTTAGTATGGCATTACTATGGTTTTGCTTCTTTTAACTTGCATAAGACACTGTTCTGCGGCTTATACTGTACACAATGCTACTAATACACAGGAAATTACTGTAGTGAGGGTTAGGGAGGTTACACCGGGCATGTAACTGAAGCGTTGCGTTGTGTCTGTCACAATAACACTCCCTGTGAGACTAAGCCAGATTAACATGAGAGATGAGCGGCCCGCAAAGAGATATGACTGAGACATTAAGAATATTAGTCAGAGATATAAGTGTAGACCAAAGCCAATCGCTACTTTGTGTCTGTGTAAGTGTGTACGCATACTGTACGTCTATGTTCATGTTTCCTGTGTGTGTGTGTGTGTGTGTGTGTGTGTGTGTGTGTGTGCAGATGTGTGTGTGTGTGCAGATGCACATATATGAATTTTACCACGTTTTGTATTCTATGTTTATGGATATTCAATGTCCTGACATGTTTCTACTGTGTGTGTTTGTGTGTGTGTGTGTGTGTGTGTGTGTGTGTGTGTGTGTGTGTGTGCGCCACCAGGAGCCTGAGTATGATCCAGAACCTGGACGACACGGAGGTGGACCTGGTGTACATCACGGAGCGGATCATCTCGCTGTCCTTCCCCACGGGCTCCGACGAGCAAGGCTACACCTCCCACCTGAAGGACGTGGCCGCCATGATGAGGTCCAAGCACGGAGAGCACTACCTGGTGAACTTCATGACCTTTACTTTTATATATTAGGCCTATATTATATATAAATATAATATTATATATTATATTGTGTTATATGTATATACTTTTATATTATATTTTCTTTTATATACATTTAGATTAATTCAGTTAGCAGACATTTTTTTATCCAAAGGGACTTGTCAATAATGTAACCCAGACGCATATGGCCATCACATATGTGTCTGTGTGTGTGTGTGTGTGTGTGTGTGTGTGTGTGTGTGTGTGTGTGTGTGTGTGTGTGTGTGTGTGTGTGTGTGTGTGTGTGTGTGTGTGTGTGTGTGTGTGTGTGTGTGTGTGTGTGTGTGTGTGTGTGTGTGTGTGTGTGTTCATGAGGCAGTGTAGTGTTATGTCTAGCCGTCTAAAGGGGCTTTGTTGATCTCAGCAGGGGAACTGCTGGTTTGCCCACAGTGCTGTTACTGTGGTGTCATTCGTATGGGTCCACATCAAACCCTCTTGAATGAACTAGGGAGGATCGTTCCCTGTGTTGATTTTTGGGGGGCTAATTTCATGACAAATTAAGTGCAAAGTACGTTACTAATAGCAAAAGAATGAGCAAAGTATCTTGTGCATGAACTAAAGCCATTGTGTGACATGGAATCATTGACCTGATTTACTGAAATGTGCACTTATGATCTTGTTTTGTTCATAGCAATTAGCAATTAATGCCCAGCTATTGAATTAGCTATGATTAGACTTTTATACTTTGCCAATCTTCTAAATGATCCAGACTTAGGTCTCGAAAATGCTTATCCATTTTAAGTAGTCTAGGGCTTTTAGAGTTGTATGAACTCGTGCCTCTCCTCTTTAATGCTCCTGTTCCCATGGTTACAGGTTCTTAACTTGAGTGAGCACCGAAATGACATCGTCAAGCTGAACCCAAAGGTGAGCTCTCGCATCAGATGAAATGTCATGCTCATATCATTAGGTTGTGTTCATTTTGTGCTCCGTAAAGCGTGTTCTTGTCTTGCAGGCCTGTTTTATTACACTGCTGTGTCTGTCCCTCATCCCACTGTGTCTCTCTCAGGTTCTGCATATCTGTTTTTCTTTGTATTTTCTCTCTCTTGCTTTCTTTCTTTCTCACTCTCTTTCACTCACTCCCACACACACTCATACTGTAACCCAACGACATAGTCTGTTGTTGTTATAACTGAAATTCACCTCATCCTGTATTGACAATGACTCCTCACCTTTCTGTGTGTGTACGGTATCAGGTCATGGACTTTGGCTGGCCCGATCAACATGCACCTGCCCTGGACAAGATCTGTAGCATCTGCAAGGCCATGGACACCTGGCTCAATGCAGACATACACAATGTAGTCGTTCTACACAACAAGGTGAGCCTGCACACATTCACTAATAAGCATTGGCAAACACACACACACACACACACACACACACACACATCACTTATTTTTCCTTTTGGAGCATTTTTTGCCAATTTTTGCTTTTCTTGATTTGTTCAGGCCAGACCACAGTAGAGTGAATAAGTAGCTCACGCACTGAAGACTCCCCTGTGAGACTGTAGCTGTGTGTTTACGGAACAGACAGTAGGGGGCGCTCTTCTACCATTGCCCTTGACCCCCACCGTCACACTGTGGGGGGGATGTTAATGCATCCTTATCTTATACTGTGGTGTGGATGGAGTGTGTGTGGTTCAGGTTTACATGTGTTTGGGGGTGCATACTGGTATGGACCTCATTTGAGACGGTTGGGTGGTGCGCACACTGAATGGGTTGAGATGTTTTAAAATGCTGTTGATTTGCTGAGCTACAGTGCAGCAGCAGTCTACAGCTTTGTGTGCGAGACTCTCCCCCCCCCCTCTCTCTCTCTCCTCTCTCTCTCTCTCTCTCTCTCTCTCTCTCTCTCTCTCTCTCTCTCTCTCTCTCTCTCTCTCTCTCTCTCTCTCTCTCTCTATCGCTCTCACTTTCTCTGTCAGACATAAACACACACACACACACACACAGACACACACACACATGCACGCACACACTGGCACCCGCTTCGATGCCAACAATATCAACAAAAAGAAAAAGAAAAACGAGTTCAATCAAGAAACACAGCAGTAGCGAGCAGAGCCCCCGTGGCTCAGTACGGCTTCATCAGTGAGCGTCCAGTCCGGTCCAGGGGCCGTTTCCCCTCCTCTGTTCTGCTCTCTCTCCGCGCGGCGGCGGCGGCAGTGGCCGGCAGCGGGCGGCGGGGCTTTGAAAGGCAACCCGATCGCTCGGCGGCTCCACGGCTCTGCGGACGGCCGCGCAGTGTAAATAAAGCGAGTCATTAAGTGTGTGTGTTCTCTCCGCCGAGCGTCCACAACACTGCGTCGCCCGGGATACCACCACAGCCCCATTTTTGCTCCCGTGGAAATGGAAGCTTGTGGTGTGGTGTTGGAGGGGATTGGGGTTGGGGGTTTGGAGGGGGGGGCTTGTATTGAGAGATGTGTGTGTGTGTGTGTGTGTGTGTGTGTGTGTGTGTGTGTGTGTGTGGAGTGGGGGGTGAGGTGGGGGGGGGGTTGTGTAGAGGGGGAAAGGGAAGGAGAGTAGAGGGAGTGTGGAGAGGGGGGAGGTGGGGGGGAGTTAATAGCCTCCATTCAGAGCAGCAAGGGGCTATTTGATTAACTGTACCCCCGTTGCTTGGCTCTCTCGCTCAATCGCTCCCCTCTCTAGTTCCAGCTGACAGCCGTCGTGACGCTCCTTTCTGGGCCCCCACAATGCCACGGCTGTGTCCCGACCAGCCCAATCATCTCTCCCCAACCCACTTCCCCATCCAACAGCACTTTCCACCAATTGAGGCATTTCAGAACATAAAAGAACAAGAAAAAAACAGCTGCAAGTACAGAGCCGAGGCTGTTTTGTGTGTGTGTGTGTGTGTGTGTGTGTGTGTGTGTGTGTGTGTGTGTGTGTGTGTGTGTGTGTGTGTGCGTGTGTGTGTGCTGTTTTTCGGGACGAGGATGCTGTGCCCTGCAATCTCAGATTCATGAGAATTAGCTGCAGTTGCTCGAGCATGACTGCAGCGCTGGCTCGGATTGCCAAAGCGATGTCTATTTTTGTGGACGTTTTTTTTTCTCCCCCCCTTGGTGCCTTGGTGAGATTTTCTGTCTCCGGATCTGTGGGCATCCTGTTGTTGTGTCCTCCAAAGCGATCATGGAAAAGAACTAGATCGTTATGGTGCTAGCATCCATATTCATGCAGCCCTGTAAGATGCCAGGGTGGGCGAATGAAACCAAGACAACAGCAAAGGCTCTGCTCAAGTCACACACAGAAAAGATCTTGACGTTCATCTGGATATTCAATTTGGGGAGCTGTGACTAATAGCTATTCAGATATGTTCCACAATGAGAACATGCGCAAAGTACCTTCAGAAACTAGATGTGTGCAACAGTTAGGTCAATCAAATTGCTTTCAGGGCAAATTGATTTTTGATTGGTCAAGAGGTATTTCATGTGGCAATATCATGAAACACCCCTTAAACTAAACTAAAGGCTGACTTTAACATGGATGTCACTTCTACATGAACTATATAAAAGGAGGTTAAGGAATAGGGGCATTTTAATCAGTGTTTATTTTTGGGCTATGGTTATGGACAGCCTCCTTCCCAAGGCTCTCCCTCTCTCACTAACCCTTACTCCCTCCATCCCTCCATCCCCCCCCCCCCCCCCCCCCCTCTCTGCAGGGCAATCGGGGTCGGACCGGGGTGGTGATCGCGGCCTACATGCACTACAGCAACATCTCTGCCAGGTAAGGGAGCGAGAGCGAGAGCGAGAACGGCCCCTCGCTTGAGGAGCGGCGATTTGGGCCATAATTCTGTCTTAGCCTGCTGTGCTGCTCCGAGTCCCCACAGCGGGAGTGTCAGCTAGTGATGAATGGCCCAGGCGGCGGGGACGGGACAGGGACGGGCTCTGCTAAAGCCCCCCCCCCTCTCCCCCCAGCAGCCCACAGACAAATTCAGGTTAACTTCGTATCACTGGCCCCTTTTGTGCCAGGAATACACAGTGTGTGACAGACGCGCACACACACACACACACGCACGCACTTACGCACACACACATACATACACACATAGGCATTCACACACACACACACACACACACACACACACAGGCATACACACACACACACAGGCGTGCACACACACACAGAAACTCTCTCTCTCTCACACACACACACAAACACACACACACACACACACACACACACACACACACACACACACACACGCCCACACGCACACACACAGAGGCATACACACGCACACACAGACGTGCACACACACACACAGAAACTCTCTCTCTCTCACACACACACACACACACACACACTCCGGCCCAGACACACACAGCCACTAACTGGTAAAGTGAAAGCCCTGCTGTCTCTTCCCATTAAGCTAAATGAACGGGCCGTAATGGAGGCCACTCCTTCCCCCCTGGGCCCTCTCTGATGTGTCTTTGCTCTCCGCAGTGCTGACCAGGCCCTGGACAGGTTCGCCATGAAGCGCTTTTATGAAGACAAAGCCCTGCCAGTGGGCCAGCCGTCCCAGAGGAGGTGAGTGGGCGTGAGAGCCGCAGACACGCAGGCTAACTGCTGTCCACCACGGCTGCTGCTGTGGCTGCTAGCCGCTAGCCGCTAGCCGCTAGCCAGCCCACTACTGCTGTACTCATGAATGCTTCAGGGGGGAGAGGGAGGGAGGGCAGGAGCTTACAGCTGTCCTCATAATGTCCATGTTCAAACACAGTAAAGGGGCCGACATGTTTTGACTGACGTGTTTTTTTTATTATTATTATTTTATTTAGCGGGGTCGTTTTGCCTCGGTAGTTCTGTTGGGTCAGTTGCTTGGCAGGATTGGCACCCTTGGCATGATAGAGGGGGGAAGTCTTTGGCTACCTGATCAAAGACCACCTGACCCCCTCCTGCCCGAACAGATTTCCCCCCAACAATCTGTCATCGCAGGCATGCTTGATGGCCCCAGTCCAGACCTGTGCTCTGAAACCACACACACACACACACACACACACACACACACACACACACACACACACACAGACACACACACGCACACACACACACACACACACACACACACACACACACACACACACACACACACACACACACACACACACACACATTCAACAAGTGTAAACGGATTGGAAGCCCCTCTTATCTAGCAGTTTCATAGCCCCTAGTAACTCTGTAGTAATGAACACAATGGAGTTGAATCAAAAAGCAGTTAGCGGTTTTTTTGGATCAATCATTTTTCATAATGTTCAAATGTAAGACAGGTCAGACAAATATTACAGAGCAGCATTTTTTTTTTAGTTTTGCGATCCTGAAGAATCGTCTCCCTCAGTAGGGGGATTAGTCTTGCGTAAATGACAGCGCGGCTGATGCTATAGTTGGCCCTCGCTATTGCTGGGCTAATTTTTTCACAGGGAGATTTTCACTGGAGAATCTCTCTCTTCAGAAAAGCAGAATCGGAACCGTGCTTAATCTCCGTCTGGGAACCCACGGCTGCTCGAAAACAGGAACAGAGGAAGCCACCGTTATGTCTGCGGAATGCAGACAATCCCTCGGCCTGGACTCTTGTCCGTTCCTCCTCTTCCTCCCTCCCTTGTTTTTTTTCTTTCAAGAGGCTTTGAAATAATAAGATGCTGATAATTACCTTGGCTCGCAGAATGACTATAAGCCGACAATGTAATCAGACTGTCAGACAGAATCTACCCTCGAAACGTTCCGTAGCGTTTTGGAAAGAGGCTGCATTAAAACAAAAATGCCGATGGCTTTGTGCGATGAGGTCCAGAGAAGATAATTTATGAAACGCATTGCGTGTTTGTGACGTTTTAGTTAGCAAAATATGAGCTGCTCAAAACCAAAATATTATGTCCAGTTGTTTTGCAGAGAGCCCCAAACCGAGGCTGGGTTTTTTTTTGTGGCAAAAAATGAAACCATTCTGTTTAAAAAGAAAACGCTGATTTATTGAGTGGTTTGTCAGTCCAACATGTAGCATTAAAAAACACACTTCATTTAGCACACATGCTCTCCTACATGGGCACATTTCCATACAATACTACAGGGCAACGTTCAGAC
Organism: Sardina pilchardus; assembly: GCF_963854185.1. Taxonomy (NCBI): domain Eukaryota; kingdom Metazoa; phylum Chordata; class Actinopteri; order Clupeiformes; family Clupeidae; genus Sardina; species Sardina pilchardus. The sequence goes on along the minus strand of NC_085016.1, from coordinate 21,232,984 downwards.
AATAGGGCACCTCATGCTACAGCCAGTCTCTGGACTAGTTGACTGCAATTCAATTAAACAAAACATCCACACGGATTATGGAAGTGCAGAAACTGTTCCCAGAACAGCAGCTCAGCTCAGCCCTGCGTTTGCCTGCACCTCAGGGCTGCTCCTGT
>NC_085016.1:21222829-21227829 GCF_963854185.1 Sardina pilchardus | reverse complement strand
GCTGATGACATAAAGAGATTGTGTTTTTGAACGCTATTTCTGCTGTTTTGTTATGCCTGGTTTTGCCTCCTGCTTAGGGCTGGTCTGAATGCAAATGCGTAATTTTCTTTTCTGCGTTGCTTGATTTGGGCATCTGTCACAGTGGTAAATTTGTTTCTGTTTTTCTCGGTTGTGTAAATACCCTGTCATGTTGTCACATTACCCCGGCTCCCATACCATGGCACTTTGCCTCGGAGTTATGGTTGTGTGTGTTCTCTGGAAGAGGCTTGGCTGGTGTCCTGGCGTTTGGGCCCAGGAAGCACAGTAGGTTGGGCAGGGTGCAGGCCAGGGACCGGGGATAGGTGGCCTCCAGGATTAAGCAACAGCAGTGACAACGCAGTAATTCACCAGCAGCATTGTTATAACGTTATTCAAACACAGAGCGTTTGAACCACGGCATGTTCAAGCTGAACACATAAACAGTGGCTTGACTGGAGACTCAGTGTTGGCACCTTTCCTACATTGCTCTGGTCACTGAATTGTTTCTCTTAGGGAATATTATGGCTATTGAGCAAGTCTCCATCAGATGCATTATAGCGTATGAAAGGAGACGTCCACGGTCCGGAGGAATTTGGCTTTCAAAGTCGATGGGAAAGATTAGAATGTTTACTACATTGTACATTAAACAAGTCCAAAGCTTTAAGAACACAGAGCTCTTATTTTTTCTTCTTCATCTTCTTCTTTTTCTTCTTCTTCCAAGTTGTCGACTTATTTTAGGAGGAAAACCAGTCGTGTTTTTGCCAAACCAGTGCCAACATGTCCTCGTGTCACAAAGTGTTGCAGTCACGTCTGTCACCGCTACTCTACAATTAAGCTGACCAGTGTGTCAGCCGACTCAGTTGGCTTCGCATTTGTTCTCCACATCGGAGTAGGTGTTTGAGGTCAGGCGCTGGACGTTTGAGGTGCACGATGATGGTCAGGAATGCGACGTCAAAAGGAATGTTTTACGGGAAGCGACCAAGATAATTGAGTGATGTGATCACCGATGACTCCTCACGGAAAACATCGCTGGCTGCGTATGAGCAAGAGGAGTTGACTGACGTACTGCAGCGCACTGCGCAGTGCTCACTACAGCAGTGACTTGAGTTTGAGTCAGAGAAAAGTCGACTGACGTGCATGCACTACACTTGGAGCCAAAATGGCGGTGTGTGTGTGTGTGTGTGTCTGTGTGTGTGTGTGTGTGTCTTCTGCCTCACACCAGCCTGCGTAACCCCTCACCCCCCACCTCCATTCCCAGTCCCCAGAATGCGCGCGCTGGACGCGAGCTGCCATAAACTACGGCGGCTGCCTGCCAATCAGGCTTTAAATAGCCGCAGCAGAAATAGGCGGGCGTCAGACTCCCAGGGCCCACGCGGAGGCTTTTCTGGGGGTGGGGGGTGAGGGGGACGGGGGGGTGTTGAGTGAGGAGAACGGGGGTAGCTTGCATGGTCGTGGTCGGGGGTGGTGGTGGTGGTGGTGGTAGGGGGCGGGGGGGGGGTGTAAGCTGATCTCCCTCTCTCCAATGTCAAGTGCTGGTGTGCGGGGTCAGAAGACCTGGGGACCTCTGTGTGTGTAAGCGCATATGTATGCAGCAGCCATTGGCACCCCTGCTAAAGTGGACTAACAAGATGTTTTTTTAAAAAACAGCTTTTGCTGATTACAGTGACAACTAAGATGGGATATCCAACCCTGAAGGGAAGGACGTTTACTCATAAAAAGGAATATCTCATAAAGAAATGAACAAAAACACATGCACCACAGTTATTGGTATGCTTAGAGGATCTTTCAAACATTTTTCCATTTATGTTCTTGTTCAAGTCAATCAAAATGTCTGATTGAACTTTCAAGCAGTAATCCATGACTTCCTGTTTCACAGGTATAGAAATAAAATGTTCAAATGCCCCTGTGAACATGGGAAAGACAAGAGAATGGCCAACTCAAATAAAGCAAAAGTGACCTCTTTAAGTTAAGGAATGGCTAGAACGAAATTGGTACTTGACTGAACATGTCCATATTTGCAATCCATAAAACAATAATTATGAAGTTGCAAATCAACTTGAGATGTGACAAACATTGATTGGAATCCAGTGCACAGTGAGGATGATGGCTAGAGAGGCAGAGTCAATGTTGGAGAGTTGCACATATAAGTATCATCTCGGGGTCACCAAGTCTTCAAAACCTCTGTGCTAATAGATGACTTAAAGTACAGTAGAGGACATGTCAGGTCTTTCCTGTCATTTGCAGTAATAGCATAATGCAAATGGCTGGGGCTGCTAAATGCTACTTGGACTTTGTGAAGCGTGTTGTATGGTCAGGTGAAGTTATAATTGAGCTTTTTAAAAACACATACAGTATTGTACTCAAAATGGGGTTGGCATACATGGAAGAATGTCTATATTGAAAAGATCCTCATGCCTCATGCGAAGTATAGTGGACGATCTGTGATGTTGTGGAGCTGTTTTACTTCAAAGGCCCTGGGGATCTTGTTAGGGTGCATGGTACCGTGAACTCCAAGATATACATCTGTGTGTCTCTGCCAAGACACTACTAAAAGTGAGTCACAATTGGAACATCCAGAAAATTCAATTAAACCAAAACATACTATATGTCCAAATCAACACAAACATGATGTTGACACAACCTTACTAAAATATACTATTTAGTTTATACAGTATATCTGTATGAAAGACAAATGACAGTACATGACTGTGTTGCGTGTTGCACTGCACCATAACTAAAAGGTAAGAGCAAAGGTCTGGCTTCACAGTGCTTGTTGGTTTCTTAGAAGTCGTGAGGCACGGTTTGGCGCGTCCGCGCGTCGTGATGTTCCAGCCCTTTTTTGTCCTGCTTGGACTGCGGCTGGCCTTCTGAGGACATCTCAGGCAGCCTCCAGCCTCCAGCCCGAGCCAACCAACGCCTCTCCCCGACGGAGGCAGGCAGGCAGGCAGGCAGGCGCACACAAGCCTGAGAAAAAACCCGTGAGAGAGAGCGACTGTGGTGATCTCGAATTAGAGAGGAGAGACACAGCAAACGAGCTAAAGGGAGGGATGCAGAGAGGCAGGGAGAGAAAGAAAGAAAGAATGAAAGAGCGAGGGAGAGGGAGAGGAAGGGGAAAAAAAATGCTGGTGTTTGCAATCTGCCCGTAATTAGATGTGCTTACTCGCGGGCCGTGTGTGTGTGTGCGTGTCCGTGTGTGTGTGGGGGCTGTGTACATATGTGTGTGTGTGTGTGTGTGTGTGTGTGTGTGTGTGTGTGTCAGCAGAACAGTCTCCCACCACCACCAGAACTCTCATTAATTGCAGGCTCCCAAGTGCCAAAGCTTGACAGAGGACCGGGAAACGAGCACGGAGAGGGAACATGGTGTATATTTGTGTTTGCGTGTGTGTGTGTGTGTGTGTGTGTGTGTGTGTGTGTATGTGTGTGTGAATTGTGAATTTGTGCATTTGCATGTACACGTGTGTGTGTGTGTGTGTGTGTGTGTGTGTGTGTGTGTGTGTGTGCTCATACGTGTACGTATGAGTGCCTGTGGGTGGCCAGCAAGAATGACCAGTTTCTTATCCTCCACAGTCAACACACACACACACACACACACACACACACACACAATTAGTACCCTGTGCATATTCTTCTGGGGCAAGCTGGTCCATATCCTGCAGGGGCTTGGGAGCTTGGCTGGTCTTCTTCAACTGGTCCTCTCAACAGCTCTCACCCCCTGACACAGACACCTGTAAACAAGAGAGCACAAAGGTAGACTATATTGGCTTCATCCACTCTGCAGCATCTAGCATGTGGATGAGTGGATCAAATGAATATGGGGGTAGTGGTAGCGTAGTGGTTAAGGAGCTTCGCTAGTGTGCAGTAGCCTTAACAGTTGTGCGTTCCCAGCTTCCATCAGTGTGCCCTTGAGCAAGGCACTTAACCCCAAGTTGCTCCGGGGACAATGTAATCCCTTGTAATATAGTTAACATATGTAAGTCACTTTGGACAACAGTGCCTGCTAAATGAATCATTGTGAATGTGAATGAGCACAGTTGAATGGGGTCGAGGAGACTCCACCAGTGAGCATTATATGGACCATACAGTACAGGTGGCCATGAGACACATGATAGGAGACCTCACCCATCTCAAAACACTATAATAATGTATAGAAGCATTATGTATAGCACATTTCATCCACATGATGCAGCTCAAAGTGTTTTACATTTGGAAGATTTAAGACAGTATTAGAGAAGAAAATGATAATGATACATTTTGAGGCAAGTTGTTGAAGTAGTGCAGGCTTTGCTAACCAATGAGCTAGAGCCGATTGCAGAGACTTACGGAGGCCTATTGTGGGGGGAGCTTAAGGTCAGAGGTCGTGGGCTCTGATGACCTGCCCTTACCGTGGACCCACCAGTTTAGCCATAACACTGAACTGGGATCAGCTTAAACGGCATGAGTGGACACTTACAGTAAGTGGTTGATGTTTTTGTTGTTGCTGGTAAAAGATTTGTCAGTCCATCAGTCCAGTCCAGGTTTGACCAGTCCATCCACCTGAGAGATCAGGGTGGGAAAAGAGCAGATGTTGTTGTGGTCGAGAGAGATGATGATGTACTTACGTGCCCACCTGTAATCATTACCTGGGAGGGTAGGGGGGGGGTGGGTGAGAGGTGAGCGGGAGGTCATCCTCAGGGATCAGGCAGTGGAGCGGGATGTTAAGGATGGGAGATTAGCGGACATCTACGGAGAGGGAGAGAGAGAGAGAGAGAGAGAGAGAGAGAGAGAGAGAGAGAAGGACAGAGAGAAAGAGGGAGGGGGGATGAAAACTTTATTCAACCATTGTCATATATGATGAGTGTAATCAGTTGAAGCAAAAAAAGATGCTCCCATTTCAAATGTACTGTATGTTTAAGATAGACAGAACATAGAGAGGGAGAGAGGATCAGGGACCTGAAGGACTCCTATCGTCAGCTGTGGATTTGCACATGTGACTGCGAGTTCTT
>NC_085016.1:21202829-21220329 GCF_963854185.1 Sardina pilchardus | reverse complement strand
AGTGTCAGGCAGAAGCGGTGGGGAGCAGAGTGAGAGCGAGAGCGTGGCGCTTGTTTACTGCCCGGCCTCCCTTATTTGGCTGCTGTAAGGCCTGCAGCATTTTTGGAATAGTGAGGAGGGGAAGTGTGGTAGTGGAGGGAGAGAGAGAGAGAGAGAGAAAGAGAGGGACAGATAGAGAGAGAGGGAGAGAATGTGTGTGTGTGTGTGTGAGAGAGAGAGAGAGAGAGAGAGAGAGAGAGAGAGGAGATGACACAGAGTGAGCCTGAAGACACAGTTACACTCACACACACACACACACACGCACACACACACGGACACACTCATGGAGTCACTCCCCCTTGCCACAGAGTGTTCTCGGGGCTGACGCCGGTTAGTTGCCAGAGTGTGGAGAGGGGGGCAGGATTGTCAGCCCGAGACACAATGAAGCTTTCCCAGCCACTCTGACAGATTATCTTCTCAAGCTGGTAAGCAACAGTGCGCTCGTGTGTCTGTGTGTCTGTGTGTGTGTGTGTGTGTGTGTGTGTGTGTGTGTCTTGTGTGTGTATTGTTAAGAGGGAGAGAGGGAGAGAGGGAGAGAGGGAGTACTGAGGAGAGTTTAAGTACTGGTGCAGTGAGTTGCCGGTGTTTCGGTTCCCTGGGGCAGGACAGTGCTGACTGTACCTCAGGCTTGAGAGTCCAGAGCAACAACTTGTGGAGGCAAAGTGGTTTTAACAGCAATCTCTGGGTATGTGAACTTGAGGAATGTTTTACTGTAAAGCTTGTGATTAGAGGTAAGATTTAGGCAACAGATTAATCTTCATTATAGCTGACTTTTATGTCTTTTGATTAATGAGTAATCCTACGCTAACATACATCACAATGTGCTTTTCCTCCTGCTTTGTGGTCACATTAAACTGTTTTGTTTCCATGGTTTTCAACAGTTAACTTTTCCCGTACCATACATTCAGGCGCTATATGTTCCTACTGTAGGTCTACGTATGTTTTTCAGCAAGACGTTTTTTTGGGCTGGCTGTTGATACCTCCAGTCTGTTTTTAATGATATCGACGGTTCACCACAGCTATTTGAGTTTTAGGTTAGTTTTGTGTGGTTGTTTCGGGCTCGCGCTTAAATGCCTGTCAGAGAGGAGCAGTTTAGTGGGCTAAAGTAGTGTGCTTTACTGGCACCGCTCGAGTAAGGCTAGCCGCTCTGCGTAGTGTGTCTTAGCCCTTGTCCCTTGGGTGCTATTTCGTGACCCTGGATTGAGTCCTCTCCGACTTGGCCGGCGCGAGGCTGCCCGCTCATTACATCACTTGGGAACATAGTGGCATTGTTGTGTGCCTTGAGAGAGGCGATGTATTTTTAGAAATGGCGCAAATGAGGACGTCCGAATTATTCCAATGAAAGAGAGCCCAGGCATTTAGACAGAGCGCATTTCAAAACAGTGAATAGGAAGTGCACATTTGTGAGGCTTTGTGGTATTCTATTCTATTCTGTTCTATTCTTCTCTATGATATTGTTTCATCTCAAATCTACATGGTCTATCCAGTGGTACTGTAAATGGAAAAAGAATTACACTGAAGAATAAAGAAGGCTTCTACATGTACACTCTTTGATCACACACACACACACACACACACACACACACACACTCATTAGTTGTATATCAAACTGAACGCCCAGTGTCACCATAAACTCGTTTTATTGCCGGGTGCCTTCTGTGTGGTTCTTCTGCTGTCTTGCTGTGTCCTTTAAGCAGCGGTCTTGTAAATGCCAGCGCACAAGTAATGGTGTGGCTAACAAGTCCTAAAGACCAAACAAGACACCTGAGATTGGCGTGTCAGTTACCGGACAGTTGAAATGCCCAGAAGATAAAGAGAAAAGGGTGGACGAGCGAGCGGCACTTGGCCCTGACTGGAGAGTAAAGTATGCCCGTATCTCAACAGATAAGGACTGGACACAGCAGAGAGTGGAGAGTCTTTGGTGCAATTAGTGTGTGTCTGTATTTTGTGAAGATACAGAAGACCAGCTATAGTCATGTGTGTGTGTGTGTGTGAGGGTACTGTATGTGTGTGTGTGTGTGTGTGTGTGTGTGTAGGTGTGTATGGTTTTGACCCTGGCCTCATCTCGGGGGGGCAGCATGCCTGAGTTAGAGTGCGCTCTGACAACATGTTGAGCAGAGGCAGCAGGTTCAAGCCTGCTAGCAGCACCCTCATACCCCCCCCCCACCCCCCCTCCTGTCCTCCTCCCGCGCGCTGCACCTCCCAGACCTTTACATTCCCCACTTTCTCTCCATCGGCCTCTCTCTCTCTTTCCCCAGCTCTCACTCCCTCTACTGCTTTCCACTGGCTTCCTTTCTTCACTTCTTCACTTCTAGCATGATCCTTCATTTGTTCTCTCTTCCCGCTGTTCTCTCTGTCTTTCTGTCTATCTATCCATCTCTCTGTCTGTCATTCTGTTCTTTTTTTTCTTCTCCTCAATTCCCTTTTAATTCCTCCAATCTCTCATGGAGCCTCCTCCTCCTCCTCCTCTTCCTCTTCCTCTTTTTCCTTTCACCTCTTCACCCTCTTCTTTCCCTCCTCCTCCCGCTTCTCGTGCTCGCTCTCTCGTTCTCCTGCCCGAGTTAAGCGCTGTCATCGACGAATCCCACCGCCCATGCCGTCCTGTCTCCACGCCGACCCCTCACCTGTCAATCCAGTCTCGCCGCCGAGCCAAGACGCGCGCTCGTCAAAGTGAAGGAGGCCACCAGTGCACGAGAGAGGGATAGAGCATGTTCAGAGAGAGAGAGAGAGAGAGAGAGAGGGAGAGAGAGAGAGAGAGAGAGAGAGAGGGGGAGAGAGGGAGTCACTGAGGTGACCGTTGGCGAAGGGGCACCAGTGTGCAGAGCTGTGCCCGGTCCCGCCTGCCCGAGGGCACTGAGCTTGCCACGTATACGTTTCCTTCCTGGAAGCGCCCGCTCTTCTCCCACCTCTGGCATGTCTCCCCCCCCGCCGCCCTCCGCCCTCCGCCCGCTCTTCCATTCCTCCCTCGCTCCGTCTCTCCCTCCCATGACATCATGCCCGCCTTGAATGGTTGCCACCGCTGTTGCCGGTTAGATTGGGTCAGAGTCGAGTCAGCCTTTGGCACAGAGCGCAACGCAGCACAGTATGCAGTGCAGCACAGCGCGCAACGTAGCGCAGCACACACACACACACACACACACACACACACACACACACACACACACACACACACACACACACACACACACACACACACACCACCGAGCCACTAACTCCCTGCTCCATTAAACATCACTGGGGCTGCTGCTCCGATAGGCTCTCAGTGCTGAAACGACTGTTCCGTGGTCAGAGTTTGATATTGAGGGTTTCGATGCTGCAAAACTCAGAAGCGAAGCTTTTTGGATACTTTTGGTTTGCTTGGAATTGCATGGGAGGGGAGAGTGGTAATGCGGAGTTGGCCATCTTTCAAGGGTATCCGCTTCAAATGGATGGAGTGAAAATTCAGGAAAACAAAACGTTTTTTTCTGGTCAGAACAATGTCACTGAATGTTCGACTCCTAAACTCCTAAAACGTTTTCATCACAGCTGGGTGCTTTATTAAGCTACATTACAAGTGGTCAAATTCAACAACTACAGTAAATAGTCTAAACTGTCAGGCGGTTCGTTTCAGTTCTTAGGACCACCGTTGGTGAAAGGCTACTTTGGGCAGTCAGACCCTACTTCACCAGGAGATACTGTAAGTGTCCCCAGACAGACAGGAGACATGCACTCACTTCTCCTCTCTCCCTCTCTCACTTTCTCTCCCTCTCTCTCCCCCTCTCTCTCTCTCTCTCTCTCTCTCTCTCTCTCTCTCTCTCTCTCTCTCTTTCTCGTGTGTGCTCACTTTTAGCGTGTCTCGCCTGGCCTGGTCCTCGTCTCTCATCTCGTTTACGGCGCGCGACAGCCTGGCTAGACGGAGCCGTCCCTGCCACCGCCGCCGCCGCTGTTGCTACAGCTTGAGTGGGGGGGTGTCCGTCTGTCTGTCTGTCTGTCTGTCTGTCTGTCTGCCTGACTGGCTGGCTGTGATCATCTGATACAGGCCACCCACTGTCTCCGTCTCGCTCTCCCTCGCTCTGAATCTCTCTGCCCGACGCCATTGCACACAGCGCACATGCATGCACACAGCCTTGGTGCAGACAGACAGAGCGACAGACAGACAGACAGATAGGCGGGCGGGGTCCTTGTCTTTGTATAAACTGCGCTGTGGCGGTGGCGGCCGACAGAGGTGGCATGCAACGACTCTCTCAGTTCAGTTCAGTTCAAGCGTGCTTTATTAGCATGACAAATATGTTTGCATTGCTAAAGTAGCACATTTAGACATACATTTACATAGAGAATGTTTGGAATACAGTACACAGCAAATATAAATGCATCCAAAATCTCTCTCTCTCTCTCTCACTGCCTCTCTTTCTCTCTCTCTCTCTCGCTCTCTCTTTTCCGCTCTCTCTGTCTGTCCGTCGGCGTGTCTGACCATCTGTGTGCTATTGGGTCACAGAGCCCCGTCCCGTGTGGTCCGCCTGAGGTGTTAGCGTGCCAGTCGTGGCCAGATGCTCGAGCGCCGCTAATAGATGCTGAGCAGGTTTCTAAAGACAGGAACATGCTCCCCGGCTCCCTAAACAGGGCCTGTCATGGTCAGGGCAACAAGGCTATTATTACTGTCCGGCACCACACAGGTAGTCCAGACGCCATGATCTTAGGATGAAGACTTTTGAAATATTTATTGAGGTGATAAAGTCACGTCAAAGAGCAAAGACTGCACCTGGCAGTGTTCTGGTCCATACAGTCTTCCAAAATCTGATCATAAAAAGATGTACCGGAGCACTCAAATGTGTTCACAATGGGAAAATGTGTAGTATAATATTCTAAAATTATAAATATATTATTAGTTTTCTGATATGTCCATGTACATATTGCAAATGACATAGGTTACAGATTATATTGGCAGTAATTTTGGGCAACATGTATGGTAAGATGTAGCTTTACAGTATGTACAGTACAGGTTGATGAGTATCTATGTCAGATGAATCATGCTCGCTATCCTCCCAAAGTACTGACTGCCACGAGAATAGGGTTGCTCCTCATTGTACCTGTTGTCATCCAGCTTTATTGTATCCAGAGTGAGTAATGTGAGCGAATAGGAAAGTAGTACAAGCACAATGTGTTCAGTTATATTGGGTAGTGTGTCTCATTGTGCTTGTGGTAATGGTTACTCATACACTGGAAGCGATATGGGATGGGTGCGTTTGATAATAACCTGGAATTAAAATGGTTATTTATAATAGGGGATGGAACAGGTGCTAAGATCTAAGGAGTGTTATGTTGGCATCCTAAGCACCCAAGTGCCAATGGGGTGAACGTGATGGCATTAGAAGGACTATGTGTGCTCCCAGGCATCTCTCTCTCTCTTTCTCTCTCTTTCTCTCTCTCTCTCTGTGTCTCTCTCCACACATCCACACATACTCTTTCTCTTCCATGTCTCTGTTCCTCTGTCATTATTTAGCAGTTCTATCCACTGGACTTCTCTTATGGGTCTTTTCCACCGTCTCCTAGAAGTAGCAACAGTGACACATACACGTATGCACGCCAACAAACACAGATACACACAAATATACAAACACACACACTCACACACACACACACACACACACACACACACACACACACACACACACACACTCACGCACAGTAGAGGCCCCCGTGGGCATTGCAAAGGTAGTGTTTATGGGCTGACTCAGAGGGGCCCTCTCCCTAGAGGTCAAATAATCCGGTGACCACACACTCTTACACACTCATTCACAGCACTACACCCAGGAGATGCCCAGCCGCTGAACACACACTTCTATTTCTGAGGGGGGCACCTCACCACTGTTTACGATACAGGGCTTGATTTCAGCTTTAATTGAAAGCTCTAGTGAGCTAAGGACAAAAACATTTGATTCATGGAAAGCAGAAGAGAGCCTGGGAAGAGATGCAGAATAGGCATGACAAAGTTGTTTCATTTACTAGTTCAGTTATATTGAAATGGCACTGGAAATGGAAATACTGATCCTTTAATATACGTCCGTTATCCATTAGTAGATTGGCCTGTTATCAATTTGCACTAAATGAAGCCAGTTCTATAGATTTTTGACTAATCTAGGTATGTTTGACCTTTGTTTTGGAATCATTACGAACCTTTTCCCACATTAAAGTAACATTTGTGGATAGTGAAATAAATATTTACTTCAAATAGCTGTGACATTTGCCTTTAGTCAATAAGTTCGGTTTTGAATATTTATCAACAGATTGTATTCGGAATAGAGTAAGGAGGCAAAGGTCAAATCAAAAGGACTGTGTTACAGGAGCCAATGCCCTTGTGAAGAAGCCTGTGTGAGTGGGCAAGGTTTCTAATGAGGCTTAACCTCAGGCGTGGAGACACAATTCCTTCTCCTGGCTGGTGTGAGAAGAGCATATCGCATGTTACACACCAATTCAGGGGTAAGGTATGTGGAGGCTTTATTCTGGATTACAAAGCTAAGCTTACGCACATACACACACAAGAACACACACAAGGACCGCTCTAAAAATACCGTGTCCTGCTGCCATCACCTTAGCCGAGGGTCAACCTAAAAAAGAAGCCCTTCAGGCCAATGGCACACTAAATACTGTGTGTGTGTGTGTGTGTGTGTGTGTGTGTGTGTGTGTGTGTGTGTGCAAGCACTCAGACGTTTGTGCATGCATGTGCGCTTGTGAATGCGTTGTCGGGGACCTACATAAATAGCTTCCGTTTGAAGACACACAAGTATAAATGTCACCACATTGTTTGTGTCAGAGGTCAACTTCCTGTCCCAGGAGAGGTAGGGGCGTTAAAGGGAAGGGGCTAGCAAGGGTAAGAGGAGACCGGATACAGCACCAGCTCTCCGAGTCTGCGATGGACAAATAAAACCCACGTACAACAGTATGTGCTCACTCAGGATGTAGAATCACTGTATGTGTAATGTATATGGTGATGCATAGAAGATAGCTGTTATTGTAGCTTTGATTTGCTTAGCAGGATATATGAGCCATATGCACTACTTGGTACTACTTGGTACTTTAACTAATCTTACTATCTGTCTCAATTGAAGTTCTTCCACGCGACACGCACATGTACAGTTCTACTTTGAGTGCAGAAGTGTCTTCATGCTGGCTATCATGGTGACATGCAGAGCACTGACGGTACCCAGTTAAATGTGGAATGATGGGACAATTTGCACCCTCTGTGGTCACTACTGGCTATGTAGCAAAAAGGGAGATACTGTACCACTTTTCTTCCCCCATGGCGGTCAGTTGACAGTGTCACATTGTGATTGTCAGTGTTTAACGGTTATTTTCCGTTCGAGACAACACTACCCTAGCAAATGGACCCAAAAGCATAGTGTACAGAGTATGCTACATTGAAGTGTATTGAGGGAACTACCCAGAATGGGACACAGTGTTAGTCATTGTCATTGGCATACATATTTGACATTCTAATATGTGTGCAACCCTATTGGCACTTCTTAAGTGTGGCTACTAGTCTACTAGTCACCTAGCTCATGGATGAACATGACCCGGGCTTCCTCAAGGTCAGGGTTTTTGGGAGCTGACGTCACACCAGGGCAGGTTGCGTCAGTCCTCTTCGTGTCACTCTGCATGTGGTGAGAGTGACCTTACCTCCCATCTTTTAAGTGTAAGGGATAAAATAGCCCTACCAGGGATACACACATGCAGACACAAAGCGGGGCGCCATTCTCGCATCCATTTAGTATCCCTGAGAGAAGTGTAGCACACCAAGTGGCAGGAATCTCGCTGTTATGTTTACTTCTTTCCAGCCTGTTCAGTGTCTTAAAAGACTGATATTTCACAAAGGCAGATTGTATCTCAACAACTTGCATGAAACATTTCCAGACTCATACACTAATGTTAACTGTTGACAGTTTCCATTTGGTATCTTGAACTCTCCAGTTAAACATTGTCAGAAATTCTTGCAGTTGAAAACAGAAGCAAAGAATGCACTAGAAATGTTTTAGAATGTAAAAGAATGTTGCTGTCTGTACATAATTCTGATTCTAGAACATTGTCTGAGTACGGTGTGTTGCCAGTTGGATTATGTAATGCACCGTCCAGTTGCCAGGCCCTTAAGAGTAGAAATGCCCCAACCAACAGCTGCCCGTTCATCACAGTTTCAAAATGGCCAAGCAGTAGTAGCCTGCATTAACATCAACATCAACACATAGGGGGAGAGCTGCAGACAGCGTCATCATTATCACCCCGGCTTGAAGTGTACTGAAGAGGGACAAGAGGCCAAAAGCTAAAATAGCTCTTTAGCTGAAGTGCTTTACCATGTGTGCCCGAGGTCTGGCTCCCTCAACCTGCTTCTGGCACATGTGCTAAGATGAAGTTTTCAGATTTATAATCTGTTGCCGATCGTGTATCCCCACAGGCAGATGTCTAGGGTGGGATGGGGGGGGTGGGTGTTTGGGCAGAGAGGGAAGGGAGGCTTGCAACAGAAGATGTTTTTTTTACTAGAGTTGGAGGTGATACATGTCGTAGACCAACATGAGCATGTTCTCGTAGGAAAGCCAGGATGACGCAAGGCTGGAGGTCCTTCGGACCCAGTGGACATTCGACCGCAATAGGCTGTAAGTGGAGCCATCTCATTTGTTGGTGTTCATTGGTGTAAGGAACAGGACTTTTTCACATTGCTGGATATAGCCAGACATGCTCTGGATCATCTGAATCATCTCATGAAATAAAGTGATGGCATGGAAGCCTTTCGGTTGCCAGGGACATCTGCCTCCAAAATAAACCACCCTTAGCATTACTTTGAGGTGAACCACAGCATTGCTGGCATGGCAAAGAAGGAATCTTTGGATGCTCCAAGTCCAGGCTGTATCAGCAATTTGAGGTCCTCAAAATCTCTCACTGACCGAAGACGTGGAGCACAGTTTCATGTTCTCCTTCAGGATGGATTTAATTACTCATAATTACTTAATCAGCATATAGCATTATACTCACTCATTCGGTCCTTCTTCTCCGTACCAGCAGATATGTTGGTTTGACCTGTGCAGTGGTCTGTGGTGGACTCAGCATTCATGATAGATATGAAAAGCCACTAGTAGTCATGTATGCTTGACTCCTTACCAAACATTACCAGACATCCCTGCTGTGTCAATTCCTCATTTCATTCTGTTCGAAACAGTTCAGTTGCCTTTTATAGACAAAGAAAGCATGGTGTTTATTCAAACTAGAGTGGACACAAGCACACTACTGCCTCATCAAGGAGAGTGGAAAATATTGCCCTATCCTCCTGCCGCTCACAAAACCCAGAAAAAGGAACAGGTCACTGCAAACGATTTACTGTCCTGCACAGTGACTGCTGTTTGCACGCACACAAACACACTGGCAGGCCCCTGCAAAAGCAGACTTGCCTGTAAAGCAGTAACTAGGCCTGTCGGTAGTGTACTGCATTCCCCCCTCCTCACGGGGCAATCTCAAGTGACACATCACAGCTGGCTGTCAATCAAATCAGGAAGGGGCTGCCCACTGCTGCGTCATCAGCACAGTGCAGTGACGCAGGGGGGGGCCCAGCGTCCGAGACTGAGACGGCCAGGACAGTGCTTTTAATAGACCAGAACACCCCTGCAATGGCCAAGCACTAAGGTCCAGCGACAGGACAGGAGGCTAACTAGCAGGAAGCTAGCAGTGAGATATAGTACACAGAGCATTGGGACACAAGTGCAGCAACCAAACTAGGAGGGTTGTGAGTATTTAAACTGGTTCTGAGCCTTGGTGAGGGCCGACTAAAGACAACAGGACCTAGGTTTCTGTTTCTGTCTGTGCTCGTGTGTGTGTAGGTGTGTGTGTGTGAGAGAGAGAGAGAGTGAGTGGCTTGTGTATTTGAGCTTTGAGTCTGATGTGGTTGAGAATAACATGGCACACCCTGTTTTGAGTACTACTGATATACACTTTGGCAAAGTTGAAAAATGCAAACGTTTTTGTTGTCAGCACTTTTGGTGTATTCTCTGCTCAAGAAAGTTTGAAAATGCTTGATAAAGAAAATATATCAATCTTTGCTAGTATTCTGAATAATTGTGATTTTAAAACAAATGTTCAAATAACACTTTTCTCCCTCTCTCTTTCCTTTTCTCTCTCTCTATCTCTTTGTTGTTTTACAGACGTAGTGCACACACAGGGTCCAGTCGACGGCAGTCTCTACGCTAAGATCCGAAAGAAGGACTCCGCCGAGGGCATCGTCTCCGTTAACGGCCTCCCGCCGGCCGAGCGCGCTCATGCTCCCCTCCAGCAGGCCGTCGGAGTAGCCAACCACGCGCTTCCCCTCCCCGTCGTCAACCACGCCCTCCCGGTCGCCGACCACGCGCTCTCGGTGAGCAGCGACTCGGGCAACTCCACCGCCTCCGTCAAGACCGACCGCACCGATGACCCGCAGTCCCAGCAGGGCGGCGCCGCCGGCGGAGGAAGCGGCAGCGGGGGGGCCTGCGTGAACCAGCCGCCCGGCGCCGAACCGTCCCTGAGCCCGCGGGAGAAGCGCGAGCTCGAGCAGCTGCTCAGCGGTCTCGAGGGAGGAGGAGGAGCCCAGGGGGGCCGACAGGGGAGCCCGGCGGCCGTCGGGGGCATCCTCCACCTGGTGCCCGCGCAGGTGCATGTCAACGGCCGCGGCCTGATCCGCGCCAACACCGTCCCGACAGCGGCGTCGGCGGCGGCGTCCGCGTGCGCCGCGGGCAACCGGTGCGAAACCGAACGCGAGACCGATATCCTCGACGACGAGCTCCCGGAGGCCGACATCAGCGCCGACAGCCTCGGGACGATCTCGTCTCTGGACGGACACGAGACTCCGGCCACCGACAACCAGGGACACAGCGACTACCAGACGCCCCAGCAGCAGCAGCAGCAGCAGCAGCAACCGCCGTCTGACTCGACCACCGTGGACATCGAGGGACCGTCGGCTCTCCCCGAGTTCCGGTCCAGCAGGAGAGACATGCCCGTGCACCAGGTGCACGGCTCGGCCTCCGCACAGGAGCGTCTGATCGACTACAGCGACCAGAACGGGGCCATGTACCGCTCGCAGTCCTACGGGGCCGCCCCGGCCATGGACCCAGGGGCGGCCGCCAGGCTCCTGCCCCAGGCGCCCGAGAGGAGCACGAGCAGCCGCGAGGCCGTCCAGCGCGGCCTCAACGCCTGGCACCAGTACGGCCTGGTGGACGACCCGTTCTTCGGGCCCATGTCGGGCCTGTCGCGCTTCCCCACGTCGCCGAGCGGCGCCTCGCAGAACGACGTGGAGCAGTCCATCGAGGCGCTCAACATGCTCATGATGGACCTGGAGCCCACGCAGACGCCTGTGCCCAAGTCCCAGAGCGCCCCGCCGGGCGACAACCCGGCCGCCTACCAGGGGCCCTTCGCCCAGAACTACCCGAGGCCCTCGTACCAGGCGGACCAGGCCATCCACAGCTACTCGGCGGGCTACCCGCCCTCCACCCCGGCCAGCTACGGCCAGTCCTCTCAGAGGTCCTCCCCGGCCTACCCGCCCATGTCGCCCTCCATGGAGCCACACAGGGGGGCCTTCCACTCCCCCACCCACCCCCATGAGGCGTACATCCATCGGGGAGGCCCTGGGTCCCCGTCCCCCACGCTCCACCACCCGCAGCCCCTGAAGCCCCAGAGCGCCTTCACCCCAGGGGGAGGCAGCTCGGTGTGCTACACCCCGGAGCTCCAGGGCATCTCCCCGTACCCCACCACCCAGATGAGCTACAGTGCCTCCTCCTCTCCCCTCCCATCGGTTACCCCCGCCAGGGAGGCTGACCCCGAGGAGGAGAGCCTGAACCTGGAGGGGCTGGTGGCCCACCGCATAGCTGGTGAGTGCTTAACTGGACCTGAGTGGTCTTCTTTTCTTTTCTGGTTCTCTTTCTTTGATACTCAATGTACAATTGAAGAGCTCAAAGGCTTATATTGGTTGATTAAAGTTTGGTTTGGGGTTGGGTGGTTTGGTGCTCATATTAAGTTAAGGAAGGAGCTATTACAATTAGAATGTGTGATATGACAGACATGTCTATAAAATAAGATGAGGTACACAAATACACAAATGAGGTACACAAAAGGAACACAAATATGGACAGTGAGGTCTGCATTCTATGTGAAGTCTGCAAGGGACCCAAGTTGAGGTTCTCTATGTTGCATATGTTGCATACTTTATGTTGTTTATAATTGAAAACAAAAACCTTGTATGAAGCAAGAAATGTTTCCATGGCAAAGAACCATATAGGTGTTGTGTGATCGTTTAAAGAAAATTGACTGGTGTTTCACAAGGACAAACACAGAAGACCTTCAGTGAGGATCAAACGGACCAGAACATTGCAAAACATGCAGTATTTCCCTCTGTTTTACATTTTAATGTATCAAGCACTTGAGACGTGGTTACATATTTTGGCACATCAACTTGTATAATTCCAAGTACACTTTTGTTTGTTTAAATTCACAAGTGCACAGCTGTTCCAAAGCACTCCTGTTTTTCCATGGCACTCTGTGTGAGGACAAAGAGCTATGCCCATGTCCGTATATCCATCCATTTATGGTGGACAAAGCAATTGTAAACAACCAGGCCTTAGAGCCGGTGCTGAAAACCTAACACCTTACTTGGGGTGGAACACAAGGCACACACACACACACACAAACACACACACACACACACAGCTGGCAGTCTTCTGTTGACAGGATCCTGGGAGCATAGCTCCACGATGAGCACATGGCCCAGCCCAACTTGTCCAATGCCAGGGAGGATGAGACAAAGAGGGGGCCAGTCCCCGGGCTGCCTTACACAGTCACGTAGCATCCGCACCCAGCATCCTGGCAATGGCATGGAGAATTAGTGGGGAGTTAGTCTCGTGGAGCTGTGTGTTACCCAAATACATGACGTGAGTCTCACTCAATCCCCCCCCCCCCCCCCCCGCCTCCCCACTGACACACACTATCACACACACACTACCCCCACCACCACCACCACCTCCTGCTGACTGGAAGCAGACTCCAGACAGTTCTCTGTGCTTGCTTTTGGGGTGGGAAGGGAGTTCAGAGGCATCCATCATGGGGTGTAAGAATAGCCATCAGTCTCTGCCTCAGTTCAGCTACCAGGCATTCTCCACATTGACTTCAAGGGACTACGGAGGTGTATTCTGCTCTTGTTCACTAGCGCCATCTTGTGGCAGTTCCAATGGTTACATCTTAGGTTCTGAAAAGGAGTGTGTAGTGGTAGATGCCAAATTCGAAATGTAAAACAATTGCTTAGTATCTGTTACTGTTAAAATGGTGTAACTAATGAAGATATAGTTTTCCTTTTGTACTAGAGGAATTATGTACAAAAGAACATTTTAGCTTTAGGTTTTAAGATAAATTTGTCAGGAGCATCATACCATGGAATATGAAGACAACTAGTCTAAATCAACCCAATGAACAGCGTTAACATGAAGTCGATTTGCTGAGATCAAAATGTATCATTTCGCCATTCAATGCAATGTGTACCAAACGGTATTCATGTGTGATCCGCAAGTCTGTTTAAATGGTCTGAGCCGATGGTCTTGAGCCACAGTCACCATCTCTCGTCCAAAACCGCACTCTGTGAAGTAGCCTGCGAGGGGGAAAACAGGCAGTTTGACTTGTTGAAGGATTCCTACGTCTCTGCCCAATATTTGGTCTGAGGTTTTCTTCTGAGTGGAAAAATACTGGTGAATATGAATGTGCTACGCCCCCCCCCCTCCCTCCCTCACAAGACATGGTCCCATTTGTCCTCTGAAAAAGAGAAAAAAGTGTGTGTGTGTGTGTGCGTGTTTGCGTGTGTGTGTGGCGCTAAAAGAGATTAGCTAGTGCTGATTCTACAGTAATGCCACTTATTGCCATTTTATAATGCAACTGAGGCATCCTACTGTATATCCTAATAGCCTAAAAGTATGTGAATTATCAAAGGGACATGCTCATATCTTTAAAGTCATGTCTTAAGGAATAATTGATGGATGAATTTCTAATTTTGCACAATTTATGTGAATAGGATCTCCATACTAATAAGATGAAAGTAAGTCAATATACCCTAATCCAGCGAAACACGGAAGTAACACAAAACCGCCATTACTGCGTGCCTGGCTGCTAAGAAATTAGCCCGTTGGTTCCATAGGCGGCTGGTGCAGAAGTTAGCTGTCATTAGGTACAGTCTGACATCATTGATCCAATGTTCCCTTTCACCTGACATTTTCATTCATTAGCAGTCCTCTTGTTAGACATTCTCTGACAGGATGTTTTCATTGAAAAGCACAGACAAGTGTCACTCGTCACACTCGCAGGCACGCAGTAATGGCGATATTCAAGATGGCAGCGCCCATAAAGTTCGCGCTGGATTAGTGTATACGACAGGCAAGAGGTAGTTATATGTAGCAAATTAGTGCACTTGAACCAGAGAGTGTTGTCAGATTATGGTCATCAGATCCCTGATTACCATTTATATCTGTTCAAGATACACTATGCAGGTTTAGGTATTTTTGGCGACTGTAGAGTTGTGATGTACTGTATTTATATGTTACTCTTCTATTGTTCATCATTTATATCCCTGTACACAATGCAAAATGCTTTTGTTGAGGAGGTGAAGGATTACACGTAACAGGCAAAAACTATCACCAAAGAGCTCTATCTACTGGTAAGGTAATGTTTGGTGGGCCGCAGCTCTTTGCATGGCTGGTGTTCTCGTTAGGGACTCGCTACATCTACAGTATTCTGTATAGCTACTGTATGCTAGGTGAACGATTCACCTATTACAAGTTGGTTTACCATCAAACTGGCTTCGTAAAGGTGACAGTCTTGCACAGTGTACATTTCAGCAGTTTGGAAAAAGCCATGAGTGTAACTTCCTATTCTCTTTTTCTATCTGTCTCTTTTTTCTGTCTTTCTGTTGTTTGTTGTGTCTGTCCATTCACGCTCCGCTCTGTGGACCATCCCCTTTATGCCACTATTGCACCTCCTCCTGCACCTGCTCTCTCCACCTCCTTCTCCCTCTGCTCCTCCACCACCACCACCACCTCCTCCTCCTCCTCTTCTTCTTCTCCTCCATCCGCCTCCTCTCATCCTCCCCCCATCACGGGCAGAGTACAACGCTCGCATCCGGGGCATCTCGGCGAGTATGAGCCCCCAGCCTCAGGGCCGCGAACGCCATCGCTCCTATTCTTTTTCTGGTTTGTCCCCTATCGCACGTGTCTCCTCCACTTTTCTCTCTCTCTCTCTCTCTCTCTCTCTCTCTCTCTCTCTCTCTCTCTCTCTCTCTCTATTTCTCTCCCTCCTCTCTCTCTCTCTCTCTCTCTCAAAATCTTCATGTCTGTCTATCTGCTGACTCTTTCCACAGTTCCCCTCCAACACTCCTCCACCTCCACTTCCACTCCACAATCACTATTTTGGTCAATGTTCTCCTTTCCTTCGCACCTCAGATAAATGTGTATCTACACAGCAGTGGTTCAGTACAGCTGTATGGTCAAGATTCAGATGCCTGAGTGCACAAAATGGCAGCCAATGATACATTCACATCGTAGCAGTTCAGCTTCCACATTGTAAAACTGTGCTTATGCAATTTTGCAGGGCAATATAAGGCTATGGGTTTTTTTTGTTGTTGTTATTATTATTTGAAAATGTCAACAATGTTGTCAAGGAGTAGTAGGGGGCATTGTGTAAGAACGATTTTAAAACAAGCCCTAAAACATTTTTTGGTTTTGTTCTTCATTTACATGTTTTACATAATGACAGTGTTAGTAGTTGGTTAGGCACGAACATGTTTCTCGTTACTGTTATGCTATAACTAATATATAAAGCTTATTTCTTTATTTTGGACATGTTTAATGCCTTTATTTGTGTCTTTATTTCTACTGAAATATGTTAACAAATATCTAAAAAGATACCAAATTCAAAAATGTCATGGAAAATCTAGCTGAAAATAGAGTGTCTCGTCATAGGAATTGCATAATTTGTCCATAATTTGTATTTTTGCTACAGAAATCACCCATTACACCAACTGTGCTGTTTTGAGTGTGTATGAACTGGCTTTGTTTGTCTTCATTTCCTTATGTACGTTTGTCCTTAGGGTCAAGGTCACACACAGCAACCCCAGATGAGTCCGGTTCGTCCATGCGTCGCCGCACGACCAGCGAGGGTCAGTACCACAACGGTCACGAGGATCGTCCAGCTCACGGGAATGCCTCCCGCGCCCCTGTCTCGCCAGAGTTTGTTACTGTTATCGCCTCGAATCCTGGAGGCCGACCAAGGGAGGTACGGTTGCTGCGAATACATGACTACATTTCCCAGAACCCCACAGTGGTTTGAAACAGGTTGCATGGGATTGTCTGAACGGCACGACCAGTGTAATGTATTTTATTGTAACGCATACATTCTTGTTAGTGTGTGTGTGTGTGTGTGTGTGTGTGTGTGTGTGTGTGTGTGTGTGTGTGTGTGTGCTATGTTTTAGAATGAGTGTGGTTTGTGTGTGTGTGTGCGCAATATATGTTTTACTGTAGCATGAGTGTGTTCTGCCTGTGTGCATGTCTCCCTCTGTGTCCGATTCTCAGCTCTCTGTCTCCCCCTGCAGGTTCACATGCACAGCTACCGGGAGGCGTTTGACGACACCCCGGACGGCAGCGGCGGCGCCCCCACCAGCCCGACCCCCAGCGCCGGTGGTGAGGCCCCCCCCTCGACCCCCGCCTTCCCTGTGTCCCCCCTCACCTCGCCACAGACCCCCTACTTCAACCTGTGTAAGTCTCACCTCCCTGCAGGAGGAGGGGTGGGCGCCCTTTTTGTTTACTTCCAAACAAACAAACAAATACGCTCTGGGTCACACACCACAGGAAGTGACATCACTGCTTCAGATTCTTCTTCCTCCTCTGGCTAAAGAATAGTGTCAAGCTTGATTATCAGTCGGCTAAAGGGATAGAGCAAGCATCCATTTTGGATTTGTAAGACAGAGAGTGTTTCTTTCTTTGAAGTTAGCTACGAGGTTATAAGGATTCTGACGAAGAGGCTTAAACTTTTTTGTTGAAATTCCGTCCCATGTTTCTCATCATTTGCAACTGAGTATCTTTTCACAGTCCAGAGGTCTGAAGGAATTGCCTCCGTTCTTCATGGTGAAATGGTTTGAGAAAGATTGGAGTTTTATTGTGAGGAGATCCCTAATTGCAATCCAAACATGGCTTCTCTCATCAGTCATCTCTTAGTCACGGTCACTGAGATTGGTTGCTCTTGCAACATTTGCTTATTCATTGCAGAGTGCATCTCCATGAGGGAAAATGCTGCATCATCACTATTTTATTAAGCTATTATTCCATATGACTCCCAAACATAAAGATATGCTATTCTATAGACACATACAAACACACACACACACACACACACACATACATACACATGCACAGAAGAATACTCATGGTACAAGGACAGGTACACACATACC
>NC_085016.1:21167829-21197829 GCF_963854185.1 Sardina pilchardus | reverse complement strand
AATGGCCCAGTCTAACACGGACTTGAGCTCCTGCTATCTTCATTAATCGATAGAAAGTTGCTTTATTAATAATAGCAAACAACACCTTTAATGGCCCGTTCTAACACGATCCTATCCTCCAGCGATCTGCCTGCTGAAGGACAGAGAGCCCGGGGCGTTTGTGATCCGAGACAGCCACTCCTTTAAGGGGGCCTACGGCCTGGCCATGAAGGTGGCCTCACCTCCACCCACCGTGCAGCAGACCAAGAAAGGTAACGTTTACATTTACATTTTCATTTAGCAGACGCTTTTATCCAAAGGGACTTACATACAGTATGTCATACATACATACATACTGTACATATTATAAGGGCCATTGACCCCGGAGCAACTCGGTGTTAAGTGCCTTGCTCAAGGGCATAACAGTGGAAGGTGGGAATTGAACCCACAACTGTTTCAGGCTACTGCACGCTAGCCAAGTTCCTTAGCCATCATGCTACCTCCGTCCCTTAACATGTGTCTAGATATGGACCATGGGCCAGTCTGTGGACTATCACAGAGAGAATTGTTTTTCTTGATAAGACAAACCTGAAAACCTGAACTTGATTAAATTGAATTTCATTATAGCAGCTCATTCTGGAATTTAGTAATGTTAAGTTGTTTGCCTTATTTTTTTTTTCTTATTTGTCAGTGGGTGACATCACTAACGAGCTAGTTCGTCACTTCCTGATTGAGACCAGTGCTAAGGGCGTGAGGCTGAAGGGCTGTCCCAACGAGCCCTACTTTGGTGAGCTCCTGATCCACATTCATGACTCAGTCTTTACTGTCCAACAGTGTGTGGTGCTCCTCCTTCATCTAACTATGCTCCGTGTGTGTGTGTGTGTGTGTGTGTGTGTGTGTGTGTGTGTGTGTGTGTGTGTGTGTGTGTGTGTGTGTGTGTGTGTGTGAATGTATGTGAATGTGTGTGATGGGGGTCCCCATATGTGTGTGTGTGTGTGTGTGCGTGTGCGTGTGTGTTTCTGTTTGACAGGCTGTCTGTCTGCGTTGGTGTACCAGCACTCCATGACACCGCTGGCTCTCCCATGCAAGCTAATGATCCCAACCCGAGGTAAGACATCTTCACTGGCCACCGCTCTCTCTATGGTCCTCTCACAGCCCAGTCATCATGAACTCCAGTACTAATGCAGTTTATTTTCTTATTTATTTAAAAAACAGATTCAAATGTCAACAACTGTACTTCTTTCTGTTTTTGAGTGTAAGCACAGATGCAAGGTTATTTGTCTTTTATCTGGTTATTATTTTGAATAGATCTGAATGATAACTGTGCGTTCAGACCAAAACCGTCAAAAGCGAAAAGCGTCGAAGTCGCTGGTGAAGCTCATAGCCCGACGCTCAACCCAGTTCAGCGCCGAAAGCGACCAAGCCATAACGTGAAACATTCGGACAAACCACAAGCAGCAATCCTGCGAGTTTGACAATCTGATTAGTTGACGCCGAACCGTGTCATAGCTAATTAGCATAAAGTTAACTGAGGCTCAACTTTTTTTTGACGCCCGTGAAGCTCATGAAGCCACGTTCACGCCCAGAACGCTTTTGACGCCGGTAACGCCGACTCTCCATAGAAAATGAATGATTTCCGGCGCTCTTGACGCTTTTGACGGTCTTGGTCTGAACGCACAGTAAGGACCTATTGAGATGATATCTTCAGTCCTAGAATATGTATGGCTATTAACCACCTGATGTGTATATTGTATAATGTACTGTAAATTGATAAATCAATCAATCAATTAATGTGCTTCCTTCGTCAGACCCAAATGAGGAGGCCATTGAGTTAGCCACTCCAACAAGCTCCACCATTGACCTACTGAAGCAGGGTGCAGGTAAGCCGGAAGCTTCCGGTTACAGGTCCCCCTCTCCATATCAATTGCCACCTTAGCCTCACAAAATAGTAACAGGGAAAGGGTGGCTCCATAAAATCTTGTTTAAGAAAGGAGAGGTGGCCTGATTGAAAGAGATAGAAGATCTTTTTTTTCTTCTTTTCTGTCAACCAATTTTGACTGCAGATGATTTTGTTCCTCTGGCGTGATCTATTCCCTCCTGTGACTTCTTCTCCCCCACATGTGCACCTTGCCTAGCCCCTGTCGGTCCCCTGACAGTTTGTCCCTCTTATGCCACCGTAGGGTCGAAGGTTCCTGATGAGTCACAGGGTAACTACAGTGCTCCAATGTTTGCCAGGCTTTTTGCTCTTCAGTTGGTCCTTCAGGCAGACCCACAAATGAAGCCTTACTCATGATGCAGTTGTGCATGATCCCTTTTGTGAACAGCTATTCACAGTCCAGCTCTTGCCCCCACACCCTCAACTCACCGCATCAGTCGCATTGCCGCATTTCCGAGTACTTACAAGAAACACCCTGCCCCCCCAACTCCCCAACCCCTTGTGTTTTTGGTTTTTGTTTTGTTTTGTTTTTCTTGACAGGGCCTCGATGTGTGTTGTCAATAGGCATGGCGTTATAAGCATGCTAGCAATCACAGTTTGCGTACACTCACAAGAGTGTGACTAATACTTTTGGCGAAGTGTGCAGCAAATTTGAATCACCATGAATTAGCAACAGCCAAAACACTGGACTCTAAATAATCTCCTCTAACTCTGACCTTTTCACAGTGTGCTTTGTGCCTTTTTGGAATGAGTTTTGTGATAAATATACGCTATGTGGCTATATGTGCTGAACCGTTTCTGTGTATATGTAACCAAACTGTTTCTGTGTTACCAAAGTAGTTGGGCTGTTTGTTTCATTCAGTTTTTCAAGATGTGTTTTCTTTTTCCTTCCCTCTTTTTTTTCCCAGCATGCAATGTTCTGTACGTTAACTCGGTGGAGATGGAGTCCCTGACGGGCCCCCAGGCCATTGCCAAAGCCATCAGCGAGACGCTGGCGGCCCAGCCACTGCCCAGTGCCACTGTCGTCCACTTCAAGGTGTCCACCCAGGGCATCACCCTCACCGACAATCAGAGGAAGTATGTCCCCTGCATTTGACAGAAGCTTTAAGCCAAAGCCAGTTAAAATGGAATATAGAATTGGCGTAGTAGTTGTAGTGACTGTGACAATAGTGGTGATGAATAAACAGAGGTGGAAAAGTCTGGCTTCAGAAAGTAAAAGTCCTACAGTACCACCACATACTGTATCTGTGCCGGATACAGGTAGAGCAGCTCATTGACGAGATCACCTGTGTTAAGTGCAGAGGTAGAACCACTTTTTTCCACCTCTAATGATAACTAGTACTCGAAGGGGCGCGTAAGTAAGTGGTTCATAAGTCTGTCTGTGAATAAAGGAATCTGTTCAGGATGAGGCTTCTTTTCAAACAGTCAGAAGGTTAAAATTGTAGCATTGGTGAGATGTCAGTCAGCTCCATTGTAAAACTCCACCCATCCATCTGCCAAACCAGTGCAGACATTAAAGATTATGGTACTGTAAGCTACTGCCTCAACCACCTTTCAGTTGTCAGACACTTCTCCAAAAATAGCTTTTTGTTATATTTTTCAGTCCTCATGCTCTGACAGTGCATGAAGCAGGTCAATTGAAAAACAATTGGCTCTTCTGGCGCCACCTACAGCTCATAATGTGATTTTCAAGAATCTATCGTCCCTATCAGGCACTGGGGCAGTGTCTAACTGACTGTTGATAGTAAGGGCTGTTCACACCAGGAATAATAACTATTTAAAAACATGTAAAATTATAACAATAAAAGCGCCCACACTGACCAACAATAAGGAAAGTTTGATGAATACGATAGCTAAAATGTTATTGATTCTGATTGGCTGTCAGCTTTTTTATCATTCTCAAAATTGCTCTGAAAGTAATCCTCAACAATATCGTTCTTTATATCGTTACTGTTATAGTATACAGTACTGATGTACAGTAGCACAGGGAGAGACTTGAGAGACAGTCGTGAAACTTGGCAGAAAGGGGGGAAGGAGACTGAAAGTTTTTGGCCTCTCATTTCACAAACCTCCTGACTAGGACTTTTAAGCATTACGATCATTAGCAATTAGCAAACTTAGCCAGAATTAGCAGAGTTAACAAAGAGACAGCAATGTTAGTCTACAGAGTAATACCAGAGATCATCTGAAAGGATTCCCATTTCCATTCCCATTCGTGTCCATGGAAAAACTGCTGAGATTGTTAAGATTGTTCTCCCCCATGAGAAAATCCCTGATTATTATGCCTTTGCTGAGGACACATCACCACAGGAGAAGAACAGCTGGCATAACATCAATGCTATGAGTTCAGATTCAAGGAAGTAACAGTAAAAATATACAGTGTGCCTTAACTTTACTCTTAGTCTCTTCCCATGAAAGCATCTGCTAGAATGGTCAACTGTGAGGAAACATGTGGGACCTGGGATTACATGAAAGAAATACATGCTAAGGTTGTTTTGACCTCACTCAAGGTCACTTTGAGTGGATTGAATTATCCCTGGCAATGGTTTGAAAAGCTGTGCTTTGTACCTTGATTTACATGGAGTTAGCTTGATAGGTTCTTTAAGAGTTTTAATATCCCCACCAAAACCTGCATTCTTCAATGTCACGGAAAGAAGCAGCACATCTGAATATTTAGTGTTATTACAGTATGTGTTCTCATACACAAGTCTGTCTTCCAGAATCTTCTTCCGGCGCCACTATCCCATCAACACCGTCACCTACTGTAACCTTGACCCGCAGGACAGAAAGTAAGTGCTAGTTTGCATAGGCATCTCTAGGCATTTTTAGAAGTCCGGCTTTAAATCTGCATGCTTCTAAATGGATGATTATGTCTTTGCAGGTGGAACAAGGCAGAGGGTGGAGCGGCTAAGTACGTGCATTCCAAATTCTTGTAACATTTGCAAAATGTTGACGTGCCTTTAGATGCCACAAAATGTATTGAATTTATAATGATTTAATACGAAACAGTCATGATAAATATAATGATCCTTTTTGTTATTGTGGGTATGGCATGTGTGATTGAGGTTGAGTTTTAAATAACTAATCACGTGTTTGTTGTGGTGACTGTATTCAGGTTATTCGGATTTGTGGCCCGGAAACAAGGAAGCACAACAGACAACGTCAGTCACCTGTTTGCCGAATTGGAGCCAGACCAGCCGGCCAGCGCCATCGTCAGTTTTGTCTCCAAGGTCATGCTCGGCACCCCCAAACAGTGAAGACTGCTCTGGCAGACATTTTGTTTTTTCTCTAAACTGCGTGTGTTCTTTTTTTCCTCCCACAAAGACACGTTTTTTCATGCCCTTTTTGTGTGGATATATTTTTTCATAAAGGTCTCTCCTCCCGTCCTTCTTTGGAAGAGACAGGAAGGAGGAGTTGAGTAAACTGTTGACTTTATTTCTTGTTTTTCTTTCTTTAAGTTGTCAAGGTGTTGATTTTTCCTTCAGTGAAGTAGGAGAACATTCAAGATGGAGTCTATGCACGTGCAAGAGCGCTCAGAGGTTTTTCTGGAAGAGGAAGGGGAGAATTCTTCTCCCAGTGGTTCATCCAGACTTGAAGAGAATTTAGGAATTAACGAGTTTTAAAAGAAAGACAAAGTGAAGAAACGAGAAAAAAAAGCAACAAAGAATCATTTTTCAGATAGAACAACATAGAACAACCAAAGGTAGTGTTCAGAACAAGTATGCCATTATTGGACAATTTATTCCATTTTGTTTTGTAAAGGAATTTTACTTTTAACCAGACTGTCAAAAAAGTACAAAATCCCTCTGGACAAAAAAAGAAAAAAAAGATTTTTTTTTTGTCTGTCTCTGTGACTTCTTCTTTCAAAAAGAACACTGAAAAAAAAGAAAAAGTATTCAGTGACGATATGCATGTTCGCTTGCAAATGCCCCTAGCTGCTTCTTTAACCCTTCGTTGTTGGTCAAGACTGCTCTCTCTGTGGACACTGGTGGACTCGAGACTGTAGGATGCTACCAGGTCTACCGATCACAACACCTACACACACAGACACCAGTTCAGTTGACCAAACTGCATATCAGGAAAAAAAAAAAATGAAAAACACTGTGGTCCAACATCAGCAATAATGTCACCCAGGCCCCAGGCTCAACTAGTCGAGCTCAGAAAGAGGGGGGAACTGTTGGGGAGGAGTGGATTGTGGATTGGCTGCTCTGGCCTGTAGATGCAAAATGTCTGTGACTGCACTGTATCAGGATGCAGGGGAAGGATACAAGTCTCAGCTCATGCACAGAGCCTGTAAAGCAGGAGAGAGACGTTCTACAGGTCACCTCACACACACACACACACACACACACACACACACACACACAGATACACACACACACAGACACACACACACACACACACACACACACACACACACACACACACACACACACACACACACACACACACACACACACACACACACACACACAAATGTGCACATCTCCCTATAATGCCCACACTGGACACTGGAGGGGTGAACAATTCATCGCCTGGATGGACCAACAGCGATGCCCCCGCATGCCGTAGTGCAAACGTAGCTCCTTTAACCTTTAACCTTTACCCTTGAATCCCCGACTCGATGAACTTTGCCCCCCTCCCCCCCACACTATCCTCTGAACGCAGATCACCCCTTTCCCCTGCTGTAGGAAAGAAACAAAAAAAGAAGAAAAGTTGCTATGGCGACACTGATCGCTAAAGACTTCAACTGCATGTGATGCTACCTTCAGGTGTTTTCTTTTCTTTTCTTTTTTACTTCGAAAAAAGGGTCTTACATCTTGTTGAAGTTACCGCTATGCTCTGTCTTTATCTTTGTCACGCACACACACATACACACATACTGTACACACACACACACACACACACACTCTACTAACGCAAACACACACACACACACACACATAAGCACATCATTTCTTCTACCGAGTGGAGTTTTATTTCAGCCAAACACACAGTAGGCAATGTCTACCTTTTCTTTCAAGGAAAAAAACAAAGAGTTGCTTTCTGTTCACACTGCCCCATTACCACACTTGTTTTCTTCACTGTGTGAGAGCGTGGCTTAAAAAAAAGAAGACAACATAAAGAAAAAAAACAATACACAAAGCCCAATCTTCATAAGCTATTGACAAAAAAGATAAACATGACTATAGATAATGATGACTACATATGTATTACTATAAAAAGGTGACTTTAATGAAAATATTTATTTTTGTTGCTCTCTCTTGCTTTTGGGTTATTCATGCAGTATATTGAAATGACAAGATATTGTATAGTCAACATTCAAAAACATCGGAGACTACATGGGGGAGGGGGGAAATTATTTTGGTTAAGAGTTAAAACGTCAGGAGTGGGGGAAAAAAGACATCTCTTGAACATAATAAGACGTGTGTCCAGTCGAGAGTCACTTTGTTTTGCGTGTGGTCACTGCTCCATTTTGTCTCATGTTGAGGTTTTTTGAAGTGTGTGAGGGGAAGACATACATGTATAATAATAAAAAAACACACACAATGTTTGTATTTTTGTTTTTATATGCATTCTTTTTTTTTATTTGTAATCCATCAGTTTGTGCAGTTGCAGGATGATAACGCTGTCTGTCATTTGTGTGTGTGTGATGGAGATGGAACTAAAAGTCTGCCAGCTACAGACTTTAATTTGCCCACCAAGAATGTCCAGAGGAAGGCACACAAATGTGTTGGCCAAAGAGGTAAACTCGGAAGATCCACAGCATAGGCTACCCCATCTATATAATTGTATAGCACTTACAGACTGCCAGTGCCACCCTAGTTAAGTTAAACCAGTGTCTAAACATACGTTTTCTAAGGGCAAGCTTCTAAGACAGACTCTACAACAGATGTCAGTGCGGTTCTTACAGTTCTGTTGTTGGCATACAGTGTTGAAAGCTCTGTTGAATAAGATCTCGTTGTTATTATTAGGGGAAGAGGCAGGTGTCATGGCTGCCAAGAACCTCTGTTGTAGATCATGCCTCTACGAAGCACCATACTCCATTCAGAATCACTATAGCTGTACACAAACATGCAGTTTCT
This sequence comes from Sardina pilchardus, assembly GCF_963854185.1. NCBI lineage: Eukaryota > Metazoa > Chordata > Actinopteri > Clupeiformes > Clupeidae > Sardina > Sardina pilchardus. Next base: position 21,189,828 of record NC_085016.1, on the reverse strand, counting down.
TCGCCTTTTTTCATGTAACAAGACCTCAAAGCGAACACAAGATAACAAAAAAATACTGACTGTCCTTTGTGTAACATAAAAGTATGTATTTATTTCTGTTTTTAAATTATGTTTTGTTTGTGTTTTTTTTTTTTTTTTCACTCACCGGTTGGTCTTCCCCATAGTCAGGCCCAGTGCTTTGGTGTCATCAGTGTTACCCAGAATGTTCTAGACTCGCAGGCGACCCGGCGGACGTTCTCCTCGGATGTTTGCCTGAAGTCTGTGAGTTGGCTTTGCTAAAGATGGAGTCTGGGGTTTGAATGTGTGAATGTACTACTAAGGCTGTACAGAGCTTCTGTGGGATTTATGTGTTTTTATTTCATTTTGTTTTATTTTATGTTTATTTGTGTTATAATGCCATGGCTTTGTTCCTGAGGAGAAAAAAAAACATTAAAGCAATACAAACCAGTTACATTAAAAAATGGTGTTGTTTGTAAGCTGAATGTCCACACGCCCACACGCGTCTGGAACTGTCTAGAAATATTCATATGTTCATGAACTTTCATTGGTACTGTATGAGTACTGTGTACATTGCCCATGGTTTTCAAGCCTCGATCGTACAGAGAACCGTGCTAGGTTCTACATGGGAGGAAGTGCTAATGCAGAACTTTGAAAGGTTCTCTAAATTATTCTTTATACCTTAATGTACTGTAGCTAAATTTCTTCATTTATGAGTACACCGGGGCAGCTATACAGGGGAATGCATTTCCTTTCTTAATTCTTCTTTATGATTAACTACAATCTGATTCTGATTCATTGGGGCTATTGTGCACTGTGGCTAATACACGGGTGTGGTTAAAATATACATAGAGATATTTTTTATTATTAAAACACTGCCCTGCGTTTAATGCACAATCTTGATACTAGGAAATGACTGTGTTAGAGTTTCTGATACGACCCTCCTCGTCAGAGGTGTCCTATAAAAACCTGTTTTCATTTCTTTTACAGTTTTTCACAATTGCTAGAACACCTTTTTCAGAACTCTTTACCTTTTTCTCAAAACTGTGAACACAAAACTCATTTCTCAAACTACATTCTCGAAAACCTTCAATCTTGTTGCAAAACTGAACAATCACCTCAAAACACTTTTAACTTTGCTCACAACTAACTAATGGTCTCAAATCATTGAACACATCCGGCAAAATTACACTCCTGCAGAGCAGTGATAAGACAATACACCAAACAATGGAAGACACAGTTTTCAGCGCAGAGTTTATGGCTCCTGGAGGAATTGTATTCATTCCAATTTGAAAAATAAAATATCACAATGAAAATAAAGAATAAGGACTTATATCACTCTCTACTCATATCCTCTAGCCTATATGAAGATATAAATCAATATTTTTGTAAGTGAACAGAAAGACAGGCCAATACTGTACTGAATATGATTTGTACTGTGATGCCACAGACTCTGATACTGTAAGTATGCAATATTGAAATATTGTATTGTGCCTAAATTTAGACTTACTTGGACATACTGATAACTCAGCTCTTTCACTCTCTCAGAGTTGAGCTCAAAGGGTAGTACGTAAGTGTGTAACAGTGGATGTTCAGTGATTACTGTAGACCTACTGTATGATAATGGACATTTACGCTATTTCTCTTCTGTAGTCTGAATCTTTGGATTATTGACGCCACAGAGAAACCACTGATGTTGGGTTGGACCGACCATGAAGTCCTGCTTCTCTCATTGGCATTCCATGAACCAGAACATGGTCAATGATTGTTGCCCAAATATCATCATTTACAGTATTGCAACTCTTGGGACTCTCTGTCTTTCTCTTCATCCTCTTCCTCCTACCTGCACCCTCCTCTTTCTTGTACCCCACTTCTACTGTAACACACACTTGTTGTCCCCTGCGTCTCTGTCAACTCTGAACTGACTTACTGTATATTGGTTGTCACATCATTAGACAGAAGTGTTATCAATTTTGAGTGGTAGTGTTCAAATGGAGACAACTGTGTACTAATTGTGTTCAACTTCTGCGTTGTTTGGTTATCAATATAATTAAGAAGTGCATCAGAATGCACAATGTGTTCACAGTTTTGCAAAAAGGGTTAATGAGTTTGGTAAAATGGGTGAAAGTGGGTGAAAGTAGTCTATGGTTTTGCCAAAAAAAGGAATAATTCAATAAATGTGTTCAGGCATTTGAGAATTTGATTCAGAGAATGGGGTTTAGTGTTTGAGCAACTGTGAAAAACTGTAAATTAAGCACTGGCCATGAACATAAGCAACCAGAGAGGACAAAGCACTATGATTCTTTTTTTAGCAACATATACTGACCACTAGAGGGCAGTGCTGTCAAAACTTCCATAAGCACAAAAAGGAGTTCGCAACAAGCCCATAGCAATCAGTTCATCTTTCACATGATACTTCAAAGAAGTAAGTGAACTAGAATTCAGTGTTTTTCCACTGTTTACAACATCTACCACTTCTCTTTGTTTAAGCTATATTTTGGAGAGAGGTTTTAATCTGTCTTTTGTACCATTCTCGGGGAAAGGCTCTAACCTGGAATGAGGTAATCTATCCCCTGGCTCTGTTCCTACCGGACTGGACGGACCTGTCTTATCAGAGATCAGGTGACCTCTCCGATATCAGGTGATGTCACTGCTTTTCGCCGGCCTTCTCAGGCATCTCTTGTTCTCAGGGGGAGAGAGGGCCTGTGAGATTGTGCTGCCAGAGATGATCGCTTATCCACACCTCCCTCTCTCTCTCTTTTCTCTCTCTCTCTCTCTCTCTCTTGCTCTCTCTCACTTACTCAGTATCTCTCTCTTTCCCTTCCTCTCCCTTTCTCCTGCCTGCCTGCATAGGAAGACGTTTTTGCTCGAACAACAATTTCTTTCCCCCACTTCCCATTGTTGATGAATACAGTGTGAGTTTGTGAGGTGTGAGGCGAGTTAGACTCACTAGTCTTGTCAGGTCCTAGTTATCACTCCGTCCTTTAAAATATGGGGAAAGGATTACCGGTTAGTTACAACATTTTTATCACATTATATACTACTAGATTAGATTTTCAAATTGTTATTCCCTGTGTCATTTAACCCAGTGCTGATGGTCGCTCACCTGGCGTTTGGCATCATATTTGCCCTGCAAGTTCAGTAATCAAGTGAAACTATTGTGCTTGTTTAAACATCTACTATTTGGCATCCCATAGAGATATCATTTATGTGAATTGTATATTCAGAAAAGACTTCTCATGCTCTCCTATCCTGCTATACTGTAGGTGCCATATGACTAAAAACAAAACCATGCTTATAGCACCCCTACATGATACTTTAAACCCTTTTTAAAGAGTGTGTCTGAGTGGCGAAATTAAATACATCAATTAAAGTACTGTGTTTACACAGCTAATGAAAGACATTTGTGCAAGATATGTTCCATTTCGCAATACCAGGGGAATTATCTCGGAACTTCTGCTTCCAAAGAGCAGGCCATTTCACTGGGAAGGAATCCATAATGGCCACTGCTACCAGAAAAGCGTTCCTCTCAGGGTAGGGACATCTAACCGCAAACAGGACAAGCAAGTCACCAAGCACTACAGTAATCAAAGTTTGGACCTCATTATGTAAAGGCAGGAGCATTGCCAGACCCAAAGCTCTAGTCTACTGCCCACCCCCCCCCCCCCCCGTGTGTGTGCGTGTGTGTGTGTGTGTGTGTGTGTGTGTGTGTGTGTGCGTGTGTGTGTGTGTGCGTGTGTGTGTGTGTGCGTCCAAACGTGTGCATGCCTGCTGAAGTTTGGCCACCTCTGGTCAAAAGGTCTGTTACTGTGAATAATGACACAGGAAATGAACTAAAACACTGACACATTCTTTTCAGCAATTCGAGCGAGATCTTGCGCGTGCACTCCAAGAGACTCGAACCTTTCGCCCAAAAATCAGCAGGTATGAGGCTCCTCCAAAACAGCTGCCTGGCTCTTAGAAGCAGGACCCGTGGAGGTCATGCTGAGGCATTGGGGTCAAGAAAACTTCCCACCACCATCTGACAGCAGGCGTCCTCCTGGAAGATTTAGCAGTGGTGGTGTGCAGTTCTACTGTGCAACACCCGCACTAAAATTACCGTCGTGGAAGAGCCGTCCGAAGAGAAAACCTCTCCTGCGCTTCCACCACAGTACTCGGCGTCAGATGATTGCCAAGCAGCATTTACATAAGCTTGCATTTTAGAAAGCAATTCCTATGGATTGATGAGGCTCAAAATGAACGTTCTGGTGGGCGAGCAATATGCTCGGGGAGAGAGAGAGAGAGAGGGTGCAGGGTTTCACAAAAATGAACGGGTCTCCGACTGCGAAGCATGGAGTGGATCAATCATTCTTTTGGCTCGTGTTGCAGTGCAGTGTGCAGGCAGAGGCGTAGAGATCAGTGGGGGGAAGGAATGGACTTAAATATCGGCAAATTCTATAAAGAATAAAAGGTGAAGGTGAAAAGAGGATGGCTTCTACAATACAAGCTGAATGTTCTGCAATGGCCTCAGACCTGACAAGAGTTTTTATATATTATTATGTATTATATTATATTATATACAGTATACAGTATATATAAGGTGAAGAGGATTGCTCTACAATAGCATAATTAACCTATAGAGACCCTCACATTCACAATGGACCACATCAAGAAGCACAAGCTGAATGTTCTGCAATGGCCTCAGACCTGACAAGAGTTTTTATATATTATATATATACAGTATATATACAGTATATAGAAGGTGAAGGTGCTTCTACAATAGCATAAGAGACCTCACATTCACAATGGACCACATCAAGAAGCACAAGCTGAATGTTCTGCAATGGCCTCAGAACTGACAAGAGTGTTTAGCAAGGAAGAATGGGTGAAAATCCCCTATGAAGGATTAAAAGACTCTTAGGCTCCAAAATGGCAAATTGCCAAAAAAAAAAGGGTGCTCGTACAGTAAGTGCTGACCATGCATCGTGTCACAACCTTTGGCTTTTGAACATGTAAACACGTGGATTCTGAATGTTTACAAGATGATATGAAAAAGTGAACTCACATGCAAGATGATAGATAGTTCATGAGAGTGAACTCACATGCAAGATGATAGATAGTTCATGACCAAGAACTTTGCTTTTTGGTAGAATGTGCACTTTGCCTGCCTTCTCAGTTAGGGCCCTAAACATTCTTCCCTAAAATCAGGTGACAAGAGGTGGCCAAAGTTTTGCCTGCCACCTTAAAGACCCACAATAACAGCAGTCTGTGAGATACCAACTGGGCCGGGTTTCCCAGATTTGTTAAGAAGCTCTTAAGTGCTAAGAACTTCTTAGGAGCGTTCTTAGAACGTTCTTAGAGCGCTCCTAAGAAGTTCTTAGCACTTAAGAGCTTCTTAACGAATCTGGGAAACCCGGCCCAGCTGAGGTCGCTCCACTTGGAGCTGGCTGAGGAGTAAAAGTTTAGCGTTTGGTGCACAGCTGTGAGCTCCATCAGGCTCCCTTATTCCTCCCCTCCTCCTCTTCTTCCTCCTCCTCCTCCTCCTCCTCCATCATGCTGTGAGATCCACTGGATCAGTGAGCATCTGATGGGGTCGTAAACTGACAGCCGGCTCGTTGGATGCAGCGGGGGGGTGGAAGAGACACAGGTATGCACACCTTAAATGGTGCCCTCACCCAGCACATTCTTCTCTCTCTCTCTCTCTCTCTTTCTCTCTCTTTATCTTTCTCTCTCTCTCTCTCTCTTTCTTGCACACAGAGAAAGTGTGTGCACGTGTGTGTGTGTGTGCGCGCGTCCATCCACGTGTATCTGTATCAGTATATGTGTGCATATCCACGTACCTGCGAATGTATAGGGCCATGTGTGAGTGGATGTACAGTACATGTGTGTGTGTCTGTGTCTTCATGTGTGATGGTGTGAGTGCGTGTCTGTGTGTGTATATGTGTGTGTGTGTGTGTGTGTGTGTGCCTGACCGAAAGTCCATGTGCAATACTCATCAGTGCTTCGGTGCTCAATCCTTCACAAGCCCCTTGGCTGTGAAGTCCAGTGAACCCATAAATCCACGGACTGCAGTGAGAGTGGCGGAGGGGAGCTTAGCGAGACACACGTCAGTGCTTGTGAGCTATTCCCAGTCCAGCCACGCACGACGCCGCCTCACACACACACACACACGCACACACACACGCACACACGCACACACATCTCCGCGCCCAGCGCACACAGCGCACTCGTGATCAATGCCTACGCCGCTGTCATGAAGGTAGCGTTCGATTTTTTCAGATCCGCATCCGACGTCTTTTGTTGGTAATCGACCTAAATGTGCCGCGATGTGCTGCTCCCGTAAATCATAACGGAGAAGCAGTCATGAGATCAGCTCTTATATGGACGACATATAAGAAATGAGTACAGCCGCTGTCCCCTAGATCTTGCTAAATGGTGGAAGTGGACTCGGCGAGCGAGGAAGATCAAACCGCGCGTCGGTGTCATGTGTAGCCCCGGAGAGAGCAGGGCGAGAGGGCCTCAGGTAAAAGGTCGCTCCCCCCGCCGCCCCCCTCTCATGCGGGAGGAAGACTCGCTGGAGGTGTTGGCTTCGGCGTTTCATCTTTTCAGGAATTCCGTCCACACATCTTTCTCCTCTTTTCATTCTCTTTGTTCCTCTCCTCCCCCCCACCTCATCTGCCCTCTATCCCCCACTCCAACCCCCCCAAGCCCCCCCCCCACCCCCCTGGCTCCTGATGTGCCCCAGCACAAGAGCATGTCACATGCTAGCCAAGCACTGGGAGCAAATAAGCCGTTGCTGCGTGACGTTTATGATGATATAGTGTGTTCTGCTTTATTAGAGCCTAATGCAGGGCCATGGCTGTTTTCCTATGGCGTGGTTGCCCTTTTGTGCGAGCCCCATGCGTGACCACAGTGTAATGGAAAAAGGGCCTAAGCAGACATGCAAGATGTCAAAACATCGCTCCGGCAGCTTTCAAGTCCACTGAATTTCTCAAAACGCCTCTCCAGTTTCTTCTTTTTTCCTCCCTGCACCCCGTCCCCACCCCCGCCCCCACCGCCCTGTCCAGATGTAACCAATTACCGATGAAAAGATTAGACACTTATTGTAAGAAAAATAATGGCGGAGCCTGGATCAGGATTGAATCGTTTGGATTAGGGCTTTTGGATTTGGTCTCCTAAGGCTTTACAAAGCCTCCGACAGCAACCACAAGTCACACACAGGGACGGTATCCACCTTCCAAATTGCAGTATATTGTACATAATACGCCTTGATTTGATGTACTGACCCAGTTGCTAATGGTCAAAACCAAACATCACTCAACATCTTCTGCACTCTTAAAACGAATGTGTTGGAAACAACACAAACTGTGTTGTCCCTATCTGGACACAGAGATGTGTTAAAAAAAAAAAGCAACACAAGCTGTGTTATTTTCAACACATACTGTGTAACAAATAACAAAAGCAATGTGTTGGAAGTAACACAAACTGTGTTGTCCCTCTCTGGACACAGAGATGTGTTGTTTTCAAACACATTCATTTGAAGAGTTTGCACAAGGGCCAATGACGCCACATTGCCTGATGAAAATCTTGGATTTTGGGTCAGAGATACTCCTCTGTACATGCAAAGAGATCTTGTTACAGAGGAACATTATAACATTTAAAGAGTGATGGGTCTCATGGTTGTCACCAAAATGAAATAAAAACCGCATGCACTTAGCTCATACAGTATTCTGTAGGCTGACGCGTTGAAGCCCTTTCTGGTGAACAGAAACTTGTGTCATCCTCATCCATTTATAGAGAAACTCACGGCAGGTTTCATGAGAATTCGAGATGTTAGCCACAGCCCCTTAGAAACACTGCTGTTTCTGTAATTGATCCTGTAGATCTGTCCTCATGGGGCAAAAATATAAAGTAAAGTCATATGGCACAAACACGTGTGTTCTTCATAACGTGTGTGTGTGTGTGTGTGTGTGTGTGTGTATGCGCATGTGTGTGTCTGTGTGCATGTGTGTGTGTGTTTGTGTTTATGTGTGTGTGTGTGTGTGTGTGTGTGTGTGTGTGTGTGTGTGTGTGTGTGTGTATGTGTGCGCATATGCACGTGCCTGTGTGTGTGTGTGTGTGTGTGTGTACAGTATGTGTGTGTGTTTAACTTTCCACTCCAATCTCTCTCACCTGAGCCAGCTATCTATCTGCAGAGCAATATATCACGGCAGGCCTGTCATGTTCTGGCCGGTGTGTCCTGATCAAATCTTTATTGAGATGGGTGATGAAGGGTGAGTGTAGCATGCTTACGCTATTGCACCACAGGTTCAAATGCCAGCACTCCCATCGGGCGTGGATAATGCAAGCAGTCAAATGGTTATGAAGACGTGGCGAGGTAGTTCTTGAGGATGAGAGTAGCTCTTTTGGGGTGAGGGTTATGTGTGTGTGTGTATGTGTGTGCATACAACACAAAACCCTCACCCCAAAAGAGTGTGTGTTTGTATGTATGTGTATGTGTGCATGTGTGTGTGTGTGTTGGGGGGGGGGGGGGGGGGGGGGGGGGCTGAGGGGGAGGGGAGGGTGGCGTGCATACAACACAAAACCCTGTAAGTGTCGGCTATCGTCTCCTCAAAATGATCTGTAGGCATTCGGAACTGGGAGCCATCCAATTTTGCACTGATTGGCAGCGAGGAACTTTAAGTGATATCATTCTCCTCTTCAACATGTGTGTGTGTGTGTGTTTTTTTTTTTTTCCTTCTTTTTTGGCGTGTTTAGGGGTGTTTATGCATGTGTGTGTTCATCAGGAGGGCTGGAGCCCCAGGCTACAGCACAGACACTTAAACAGACTAACTACTGCCACGGAATGTGAGCAATCCCACCTGGCATGGGAGCAGGACTCCGTCAGTGTTTTCACTTAGAGCAGGTGTGTGTGTGTGTGTGTCTGTCTGTGTGTGTCTGTCTGTCTGTGTGTGTGCATGCCTGTGTGTGTGAGTGTGTGTGCAAGTGTGTGTGTGTGTGTGTGTGTGTGTGTGTGTGTGTTTTGTGTGTGTCTCTGTGTGTGTGTGTGTGTGTGTGTGTGTGTGTGCGTGCGTGCGTGCGTGCGTGCGTGCGTGCGTGCGTGCGTGCGTGCGTGCGTGCGTGCGTGCGTGCGTGCGTGCGTGCATGCGTGCGTGTGTGTGTGTGTGTGTGTGTGTGTTCTGTACATGTGGTATGTGCCTGAGCACTAGCTATTGGCTCATTTCTTCCAGAGATGCAATCTTATCAACCCAGAAATCTCATATAACACCCACGACATGACAGTTATATACACCAATAAACAATTGAAATGAAAAAAGAACATTTTAGAGATATGATTTCTACAAACTAATCACCTTATCTTCCAGACCGGTTGGCAACTTACTGTAGCAGCAAAAACTTCCACTATTCAATCCCTGCAGTTCCATTGCACAAACAGCCCAAAAGAGCGTAACAAAATATGAGGTGAAACTATTGACAGCCAACATGCTGGGTGGAGACCTTGGCCTTGACCTCGGACATGGAGCCACATGGAACTGTTTCAGAATTGCATTGCTGTGTATGTGTGAGGTAAATATTTGTAACTGGTTCTTTGTGTGTGTGTGTGTGCATGTGTGTGTGTGTGTGTGCGTGTGTGTCTGCATGTGCGTGCGGGCATGCATGTGTGTCTGTACGTGCATGCATGTGTGTGCATATGCACGTGTGTGTGTGCATGTGTGTGTGTGTGTGTCTATGTCTGCGTGTGCTGGAGGAACACTCGGGCCATGAAGGACCGTAAAACTGTACCTTGATGCGGAGATTTACGAATTCCTGGTACAGTCTGGTGTTTGGCAGACGCCTCCGTGGATGGAGACAAAACACTGGGAGCTGCGCACACCTGCCCGAGAAGAGGAGCCAAGAAAACCCTCCAAAGCCTTATTACCTCCAGCACTGTGTCCAATGTGCAGGGAGAACCGAACCAAGCACGCTCACCATGCATCACTTTGATTTACATAGTTGCAGATTCCACACGGGCATTTTTTGGCGGAGGCCATTTTGTGCAACTCTGGCATGACGTTGTTTTCTTTGAGAGGGCGTTTTTTTTTTTTTTTTTCAAATGGCCCCTCCGCCGCTCCGTTAAGCGTCCACTCAGCGGAGATCCTGGGAAACGGGGGCACACCGGACAAACATGAAGGAGCCGCCGCGGATGATGGATGCCATGTAAGTCAACCCCCTCGTTACTTACCATCCTGTGTGTGTGTACAGTATGTGTGTGTGTGTGTGTGTGTGCACGCCAGATACGCTTCTGTAGGTAGCCACTCCGGACATACCGTGCACATGGCGCCCATCGACGGATGTCTTCGGCAGGCACCCATGAACGTTCCCCATTTCTCATGATGTGGAAGCAAGGGAGGGAGGGAGGGAGGGAAAGAGAGAGAGAGAGGGAGAGAGAGAGAGAGAGAGAGAGAGAGGGAGAGAGAGAGAGAGAGGAAGGGACTAAGGGGCATGCCAGCCACGATGCCACGTTCACCTCTCTCCCTGAGCTGTAAGCATGATATACTGTCCCCCTTCAAAGCACTCAACACTTCCATCCACCCGTACCCAATATGTGAGGCAGGAAAGGAGGCCCTCGTTTTTCCAGCCGTCGTTTGGTGCCGCACGGCTTTCGAGCGCCAAGCGTATAGCTCCGTGGACCCATCCCATGCCCCTGCTGAAGAGGAGGAGGAGGTGGAGGAGGTGGAGGAGGAGGAGGAGGAGGAGGGGAGGACTGCGGTCAGCGCAGCTGTTTGTGGCTACCCAACGGCCAATATGAGTGTGCATCCGCCAGTCTCATAGGGGATGAGAAATGGCCAAGGCTCACAGAAGGTCTGCGTTTGGAGGAGGCTTTGTGTCGTGACCCATATTGAGCGTTACACTGGAGAGAGCCGTGTGGCACACACATCAAACGGGTACCTGGCTCTGCCAGCCGCACCGAGTTCCACGACTCTGGGATCAAAAGGTGTCCTTGACTTCGTACAGCATCTCCTTTGCCTCTCTGACATTTACAGAAATGTCTTGTAAATGTAATTGTAAATGTTGAATTTCCTGACAAGACGTGACACTCAAATATTCAAATAATATTTATACAATTCAATCGGTTTTCTTTCCAGCATTTTGCCCCTTCTAGGAAAAAGCAATACTTTGCTCACAATGTCTTTTGGATGGCGGTAACCTCCTCCCATTTCTCTTTTTCGGAGGGAGCACTTTGAAGCTTTAAGGGCGCCTTTGATCAGCCCCGAGGTATTCGTGCTACCGTCAGCAGAAATCTCGTTAGGCAGCCTCGCGGCGCTGTCTCCCAGCTGCCAGGCCTTCACCACACACCCCGCTTCCACCCCGGGACCAGGACGAGACACACACACGCACACACACACACACACACACACACATATATACACACACACACACACACTCACGCGCACACACTGGGGCCAGGGACAACCTCCAGAGCCCGCTCGGGTGAAGCCATGTTTTGGGGTTGTACCGACGCACACACACGCACGCACACACACACACACACACACACACGCACGCATGCTGGGGCCCGTGTCGGCGGCGAATGGGGGTTTGGGCTCACCTCAACAAAAATACCCACCCCCCCACCCCACCCCGGCCCCCCTCTTCCTCCTGCTATGTTCAGAGCCTTTTCTCTCGTCAGGAGGAGAGACAGAATGTCTGGGAGCCACAGACGCCCCTGGAGGCTCTCCCAGCCCAGAGAACATTTCCACAGCCGGAGGGAGGGAGGGCGGAGGAGGTGGAGGAGCACCAGGAGAAAGGAGAGAGATGGAGGAGCAAGAGAAGAAGATGGGAAGGAGGGGAGAAGAGGATGAGGACATGGAGGATGAGGAGAGGGGAGAAGACGAAGAAGAAGAAGAAGAAGAAGAAAGAATGGAAGAAAGGGAATGCAGAATGGGAAATGGATGGAGGTGGATTAGGAGCAGGAGGAGGAAGAGAAAGAGGACAATAACCTGGAGAGCGGAGGAAGTGGAGGATAGAGGAGCAGAGGGATGAAGAGAGAGAATAGAGAGGCAGGAGGAGAAGGGAAGGAAAGGGTGAAGAAGTTAAAAGAAGAAAAAGAGGGAAAGAAAAGGGTGAGGAAGTGAAATGATGGGGGAAGAAAAAGGGAGAACATGACAATACTAGCAGTCCCTATTTCTGCTTCATCCCACTAGGCCAGTGTTGAGTTACTTGCACTCAAGCCTTTTCGGTGCTCACAGTCCAGGACCACAGGATCAGGGAAGCTGGCTGGGCTACTTCAGAAAGAGACTAAACCCAGAGATGACCAGAGCACTCAGATTACTTAAGAACTTATTTTATTGTAGTGCACAATCGACTGACGTTTCGACGCACGGCGTCTTCCTCAGAGTCCAGAAAGTCTGGACTTTTCCACCACTGGCCACCACACCACACACCTCATCATGGTATCATGGTCTCGCAGCAAATCAGCCACCACTCTGGGTTCCAAAAAAAAAAGGTTTCCACCAGGTTTACAATCATGCACCATGCACCGTGCATGCTTCGCTGCCTTGTGTTTAGCTGCAAATTCGGAAAGTTCTGGAACCAACTGCTTCCAGGTCCATTTGGCGTGGCCGTCCGTAGGAGATCGAGCCAGGTGGTAGGTGTGAAAGTTGTGCTTGTTAGCTATCGGCCCCGTGTAGATGGAGAGGTCCACAGGAAGTCGTTCCAGCTGTTTTCTGTCTAAATAGCCTGTCCAAAGAGCTCTAAAGAGCGGGGAGATAAATCTGCCCTCTGACAAGCTGTCCACCTGCACAGCTGATAAGGCGCGAAGTTTCCATGCCAGTTTTTTTTTCTGTCTTTCTTTCTTTCAAACATTCAAAGTCATGACAAATAGAGATGTAATCAGATTGTTTAATCTAGCTTGCCTTACACTTACTGACTTTTTTTTTTTTTGCTCCTCAGCAGGTTTTCGAAGTCATGATTCAGTTCGATTCTAAAATCGGTTTGGTTCTGTCTTCACCAAGCATCCACACACACAACAACAGCAACAGCACTTGTAACCCCGTGCACTGCCTTTTGCCATCTTGGGAAAAACCGGTGGCGTGCTGACAGGAGTTTTGGCCCACTGAGCATCCCCACCATCCCTCTTCACACCCGACTGCACTGCTCCAAACTCAGCTGGCAGAGCCAGCCGCTGCTCCCAAAGGCCACGAGTTCATTTCCCAGGGAGTAACTTACAGCAGGAATGCCTTCCTCTCTCTCTGAGTGTGTGTGTGTGTGTGTGTGTGTGTGTCTCACTCGTTTTCTTTTTTTTTTCTTTTTTTTAAGCAACTTCAGCTAAAAGCATCTGCCCTTGTGTATGTTTACCACATTCTGCCACTCGGAATATGATTTGTGAATGTCGTGATCCGTTAGACCACCTGGGCACACCATAAAGGGCCTGGAGAGAGAGAAAAAGACCTTTTCCACTTTAGCTAGTACAGTTACCAAGTTCAGCGATCAAGTTCAATGATGGTGAGGTTAACACTGAAGAAACAAACAAAAAAATAAGCCTTCAGTGCATGAATTAAAATGAAATGGGCTTTGACTGATCCCTTTATTCTAATTCGCTTTCCTAAATTTAATTCAAAGTTAATTAATTTAGACAGACGTGTTTCAACAGTCTTATCGTGTTTAGAGTTTAGACGTCACAGCCACAGAACACCTCCACAAAAGACTGGACTGTGGAAAATTGACTGTGTCAGAGAAAAACAGGAATTTACATGCCTTTCCGGATTTAATTTTGAGTGCGTCAGTGTTAGTCACAATGTTATTTCCAGTCAATTCCATTTGCAAAAGCATGTTTAAAAGTCCTGTGGTTATTTCAGACCCACGAGGAGGCTACTTTTAACTCAGGGGACCGTCAGAGGCGCAAGGGGCGAAGATTTCTTCTCTCTCCTCGGCCTCCTCTCTTTCGCAAACCAACGTGAACCAGCGCTGCGTGGCCGTGCCAGCGGAACGTCACGGGCGCTTATCGAATGGAAAGATCTCCCCGCGGCTTTTGTTTTGCTCTCGTGCTTATCCTGAACCGCTCGCTGGCCTCGTTGTCATCAAGCCGAAACGACTACGGCCATGACTGCTGCTGATAATGCTCCCTCCCTTCCTCCCTCCCTCCCTCCCGCTCCCGCTCTATCTATCTACTGTATCTCTCTGCTGTGGACTGCATAGCCTGTGTGTGTGTGTGTGTGTGAGAGAGAGAGAGAGAGAGAGAGAGCGAGTGTGTGTGTGTTTGAGAGAGAGAGGGAGAGTGTTTATGTGTGTGTGTGTGTGTGTGTGTGTGTGTTTGCGTGTGTGTGTATGTGCGTTTAGGTGTGTGTGTGTGTGTGTGTGTGTGTGTGTGTGTGTGTGTGTGTCTGTGTGTGTGTCTGTGTGTGTGTTCGAGTGTGTGTGTGTGTGTGTGTGTGTGTGTGTGTGTGTGTGTGTGTGTGTGTGTGTGTGTGTGTGTATGTGTGCCTGTGTGTGCATGTGTCTGTGTGTGTGTGTGTGTGCATCTGTGTTTGTTGCTGGTGCAAAATCTCAGTTGCTAGTGCGTGGAGTGTTTATGTTTTGGGTTGTGTTGTATTCCGCTGGTTTCAGTGAGCCTGTTGCGTATGTGCCGTACATTGTGCTGAGTGGCCGTCCTTTGAAAGTCCTTGACCGAGGAAGGGACAGGCGTGGACAAGCCCGCACCTGCTGCTGACACAGCCGAAAACGCGTAGCACTACAGAAACGTTTTGGTATCATTCCTGAAAACCTTCAAATTCAGCAATTATCTCATTCGTGTTTCTGTCAGGCCATTTCAGAAAACACCCCAAGCTCTCCAAGCTATTTATAATTCTACACAGGCAAGGCATTTTTACGAGGCATGTTTTTCACTTTGGATTCTGGATTTTCCCTCGTGACCTTTGTTAGTTGTTCAAGCTCTGCTACATGGTGCTCACACTTTATTTATCTCAAAAGGAGCACATATTCTGGTTAGAAGATTTGTGTTTTTGAGCTCTTTGACTTTGAGTTTACCAACACATAATATTCCATTGCAACCACACAAACAGTCTGTCGTCTGCTGTCCTCCTTGTTTGTCTGGCTGGTCTCCGGTCAGCGGTTTCATGGATGCATGTCTACCCATTGACCCTTTCTAAGACAACAACCAGCAGTACTTATGAGGCGCTGCAAGGATACTCTCCCTCCCCACTTCTTCTTCCCACTTCTTTTTTCATTCTCTCCTCTCCTCTCCTCTCCTCTCCTCTCCTCTCCTCTCCTCTCCTCACATCTCTCCTTCTCCTCTATCCTCTTCTCTCTGCTCCTCAGTTCTCCTCTCCTCCACTCCTCCTTTTGTTCTCTCCTATCATCTCATCCCTCCTCTATACTTTTCTGTTTCCTCTCCTCTCCTCCTCTCTTCACCCTCAGTACCTTACTCTGCTCTATTCTTTTTTCCTCTCTTCACCTCCTCTCTACCCTGCTCTTTTCTTTTTTTCTCTCATCTCTCCTCTGTCTCTCCCTTTTCTCCTCTACTCTCCTCCTCTCTTTTATCCTGTTCCTTTCCTTCTCTTCTCTCCTCTTTGTCTCTATTTGTCTTCTCTCACTCTCCTCTCTCCTCTCTCTCTCTCTCTCTCTCTCTCTGTCTCTCTCTCTCTCTTTCTCTATTCCTCCTCTTCTCTCCCTGGTTGATTTAAACCAGTCTGTGCCCCAGGAGCCAGGCTCCAGCTGTTGCGCTCCACTTTGCGGTGGTGTCTCTCCAACGCCCCGAAACCCCCAAATCCTGCTCCGGGTCGGGCCCTCCCGACACCCCATATATTCCCCCGCTGACGGTCTGCCGGTGTGCGGTCTTTCCACAACATTTACCCCACTTCCTTCCCTGGACCCTCTCTCCTCTCCACTCCTCTCCTCTCCTCTCCTCTCCTCTCCATTCCAGCTGGGAGTCTGGAAGACTGGGAGTGGGAATTTTTGGTCCCCCTCTCTCTCTCTCTTTCTCTATCTCTCTCTCTTTCTTCCCCTCTCCCTTTTTCTCCCCCCTCTGTCTCCCTCCCCCCAACTCTATGTCTCTCTCTGCCTCTTACTCTACCCCTTTCTCTCGATCTTTTGCTCTCATCTCCCTCTCCCCCCAAAACGATAATGTTCCCTTCCCACCCCCTCCCTCTCTATCTACAGTATCTCTCTCTGCTTCACTCTCTCTCTCTCTGTATCTCTCCTTCTTACTCTATCCCTTTCTTAATCTCTTGCTCTCTTTCTCACCCCCCCCCCCCCCCCCCCCAAACATGCTCATATTGCCAACCCATAGCCTTTCTCTCTTCCCCCCTCGCAATCCATTTTGTGGTCCAATGAGCAAAAGCAAAGTGAGCTCTCTGACACGAAAAATGAAAACATTTCAATGGCAATTTTGTCTTCCCCAAAATGTACAGTTTGTGCACAAATGATACTTGCAGTGTGCCTGTGAGAGGGATTTCTCACACTTCTCTTGGATCTTCCCGACTTTATTCTTTTGGACCCCACAAGAGTCAGCTTGTCCAGACGAGGACAAGCAGAAGACAAAGACTTCAAAAAGGATTGAGGCAAGTGAATTTGCACAATGCTTAAGGTGGAGGAGGAGGAACCGGTCTACAGAGACCGTGGAGAATATCTCTGCACGAGAAACAAACGTTCATCTCTCGTTCACCCCAGTGACTCATCCAGGGTGGTGGTGTTCTGTTTGTTCGATAATCTCCGAGGAGTTGTTGACGTCTGGCAAGGATCTAAATGCATTTGACAGTTGGGGGGGTGGAGGTTGGAGAGTTGGTGTGGTGTGGTGCGGAGAGGGGTGGATATTGTTCTCTGTCAGGGATGTCAGCAACACCAACAAAAGCAAGCTAGACAAACATCCCATGACTGCGTTGTCAAAACAGCTCGCTCTGCGGCCAGATGCCATGGACAGAGTGGAATAGAGCGGAGGCTCTCCATGGTGCAGGGAGGTTGTGGCTACGGGGAAGGATCTGAATCATCCCTGTGAAGAAGGATACGGGCCCTGTGAACCATCAGCATCACACACACACACACACACACACACACACACACACAGCCACTCACGCACGCACACACGCACACACACACAGCCACTCATGCACGCACACACACACACACACAACCACTCACACATGCACAACCACGCACGCACTCGCACACACACACACACACACACACACACACCCTTGTGTACTGTATGACTAATGTATCTGGTCAGAAGGTCAATGTTTTCACAAACAGCCGTCTCTGAGAAACCCTTGGCTTTTGCGACAATCGTTCTCTCCGGGACTCTGCTAAAACATGCCCCTTTCACAAAACAGCCACCTTCAGCGGTCCGACGTCAACTTCAAAAACCGGACACATGAGCTGGGAACACAAAGAAAGAACACATCTCCGCTGATCTCATTGTTTACAAGTTCAGGGGGACCTGCAGCGAGGGCCACACTCAAAGCCGAACGGCTCTGTTGTTCTAGTCTATTGTTGTTGTTGTTGTTGTTTTTGTTGTTGTTCGTCAATTTGCTTGTGTTTTCTGCTATCTTTGGTCAGCATTGTCTCTTTCGCACATTCTGTCAAGGGCATCAGTGGAGCCACATGGGTCCAGCTCAGCCCCTGCTGCCTCCCTGGTGTCCATGAGCTGTGCTGGGGCATGCTGTGCTTCTCTGAGGGCTAACAAGCTGCTACGCACCCTGGTGCTGTTTTTTGGATGTGAGCCTGGCCTTTCATAATGCACTCTCAAAACGAATGTGTTGGAAATAACACAAACTGTGTTGTACCTATCTGGACACAGAGATGTGTTTAAAAAAAAAACACAAGCTGTGTTATTTTCAACACATCTCTGTGTAGCAAATAACTAAAGCAATGTGTTGGAAATAACACAAACTGTGTTGTCCCTGTCTGGAGATGTGTCGTTTTCAACACAATCATTTGTGTTGAAATCGTGCCAAAGTCATCAAAATGAGTATGGCTTTCTGCCAAAATTAATCCAAATTACAAATGCAATGTACAAAGGTATTTCGATGTTGATTTCTTTTCCATTTCTATTCACAGAATATTCACTGATCATTGATTGGTAGTGGTATTAAAATGCACTCATAGCCTCAGTAGCACAACGTGCACATGATTTACTGTTCCGCTTCCCCTGGATTTCAATGGAATGATTTCCACAGAGACACACACAGAGACACACACACACGCACACATACACACACACACAAACAAAACACTTAAACATACACAAACACAAATCCTTCCCTAATTTCACAAACCTCCACTTACAATAAACATCACACATCCTCTCCCTGTCCCAGTTAGCCAAAAGACACTAAACATACAAACACACAAACACTCTTGTTCTCTCTCTCTCACACACACACACACACACACACACACAGACAAAACACATCCTCTCCTTATTTAAGACGACACACGCAACCTTGCAAAACTCCTCTAATTTTTCCCATTATGGGACAAGTTTCCAAAAGCACTTATTTATATCTGGATGCTTTGAAAAAGCCCTCTGTCTAATCCATACATACTTCCCCTGAGCCAAGCAGTAAAAGTGTCAGCAGCACAAGATGGGCTTGGCCCCAGTGCATGGAGGCTGCTGGATGGACTTAAATGAATCCCCAAAGCTCCTCTATTTCTCTTATTATCCTCCTCACACACAAGCGTGTGTGTGTGTGTGTGTGTGTGCATGCGAGTTTTTGTCTGTGTGTGTGTGTGTGTGTGTGTGTGTGTGTGTGTGTGTGTGTGTGTGTGTGTGTGTGTGTGTGTGTGTGTGTGTGTGTGTGTGTGTGTGTGTGTATGCGTGTGTGTGCGCGCGCGTTTGTGTGTGTGCGTGCAAGTTTTTGCCTGTGTGTGTATGTGTGTGTGTGTGTGTGTGTGCGTGCGTCCAAGTTTTTGTCAGTCTGTGTGTGTGTGTTTCGTGTCTGTGTGTTCCTGTGCAGCAGCATTTGCAAACATGTTTGTTTGTGCATTTGTTTTGATGAATGTAAATGTTTATATATGTGAGAGTGTATTTGCACGCGTCTCTGCACACGTGTGCGTGTATGTGCGTGACTGAGTGTGCGGAACGAGCGTTCCAGCCAGGAGAGCTCGGGATCCGTCACGTTCACTAAAGTCATGGCAGAGCAGCGTGAGGAACGCTGCGGAGTGCAGAACTCTCCGGAACCCTCCGAAGCCCTCCGTCGTACATCAGGTAGCATTTCATCTGTCACCATCCTCATCGCTCACCTCATTTACAATCCCCCATTTCCTCTCCTTTACTCCGGGCTAATCTTTTACTCGCATCCGTCAAGCCGACGCGTCCAACCGCAGCCATTTGGAGTACGTGGAAGGGACACCGTATATATGCGCTCCCTGTCAGTCATCTCCGTGACCTGTGCGCTATTACGGCCTTGTTACACCAGACGAGCTGCACGAGCACTGATCTGCAGCAGGGCTTTGTGACATTTTTATCGGGGAGGAATGGGAATCTCGTTGCCTCGAGGCTCAGGGAGCGTAACAGTGGCGGGGGGGGGGGGGGGGGGCGGAGTTTTTAAAAGCCATATGAAATATGTGGGATCTCCGGGCCTGATGCGCTCGGAGGGGAATCTCGTGTCCCGCGCTGACATGTAGATGGAAAACGGGACACGAAGATGTGCCCCTCTGGAGCAGCTCAAATCGCCCCCTCAGGTGATCCGAAACGGAACATCTGCAGACGGTTAGGAGCGTCAGACGGCAATCAGGGTTTTACTGGGACGGTGGAGGAGGGAGGGAGTGGGGGGGGGGTGGGGTGCGATGGGGGGGCGGGAGAGAGGAGGAAAAACCTGGGCTGCGCTCGTGTGTTGTTGGGTCAGGTGTAAAACGAGCAGGAGCGTCAGGAGGGAATTGGGCTTTTTTTCTGGGTGGTGTGGGGTAGGGGAGGGGAGGGGAGGGGAGGGGGAGGGGAGACGATTGAAGACCTGTGTGTGTGTTGGGTCAGGTGTAAAACCACTTGTGTGTGAGAAGGAGAATGTTCCAGAAGGGGCAATGTGAGAAAACTGCTCACGTGTGCTGAGGAAGATAGAAAAACTTGGGTTGGATTTTGGTTTCGCAAAACGTTGCTGATATTTTATCTCAACGGCTAATCAATTTGCATCCCTCTCTTCTCTGATCCTCAAACACTGTGCTGATTAACTAGAATTGTTTCAGACAGTCCAAGTCCAAGGCACGGAACACAATACTTCATTTTGTGTTATCACTGAATAGAGAGCCAGAGGACCATAGAGAAACAGTTCACAGCGGTTGGCAAAGTTGAAAAGAATTATAATCGTGAACTGTACCAAGGAAAGATTTTTGGGACGATTTCTTGAATCTCACCAAGTTCTTCCTCATATATAGAGTATGTATTATACGCAATATAATATTTGTGTAGTATTTGTGCTGCATGCCAGTAGCATAATGCACTGACTATGCATCTGCACAGCAGTGACTGTACATTAGGCTTAAAACCGAATTTGTATTGGAAACACATGAGCGTACTGAGAGTGCTGAGAGACTTGTGAATGGAGCACCAGAGCCAAAGGTACTGGACTCAATCACGCACAAACCTGGCCCTGGTAACCTATAGACTCCAGATGCAGACATTATGGAGACAGAACTCCAGCCACGCCCTAACACACCCACCCACACCCACACACCCATTGCCTTTCCATTCTCCTGACACAGATGACTGACACCCACCTTCTTCTTTCCTTGTCTCTCTCTCTCTCTCTCTCTCTCTCTCTCTCTCTCTCTCTCTCTCTCTCTCTTTCTCTCTCTCTCCATCCATCTCTCTCTCCCTCTCTCTCTCTCATTCCCTCCATCCATGAACTCTGTCAGTTCTCTCCTCCTGTGTTTGCATTGGAGCTCAGTGAGGCGTCCTGGAGCCTCACCAAAACTGCAGCAGTGGGCCAATCTCGTTATGGGTGACAGGGGTAAGATTTAAAAGTGGTGTGTGTGTGTGTGTGTGTGTGTGTGTGTGTGTGTGTGTGTTTCAGCAGGCCGTTCTCATGTTGGTTTCAGGTGTGTGCGTGTGTGTGTGTGAGTGTGTGTGTGCGCGCACGCATGCGCGTGTGCGTGTTTGTATTCGTGTGTGTGTGTGTGTGTGTGTGTGTGTGTGTGTATGGGTCATTGACATTAAGGCTTTTAAAAATGTGTTTTCAAAATAATCTTTAAAAAAGGACAGAATGCATTTGAAGTTTGGAAGACTGTGTTTAAACACGTCTTAAAGGTGCTCTAAGCGATGTTAGGTGATGTCACTTTTGTTGACGTTCAAACAAAACTGTGAGCTAGCTCGCACTCCCCCTCCCTCCTAAACACGCATCTCGTCAGTGATTGGCTGGAATAGTCTGTTATGTTTTATGGTCCAGGCTGGACCAGGTTGTTTTTGATACCATTTTTGAAGCCTGAGGGATTTTTGTTTGTTTGTTTGTTTTTTTGTGTACTCAGGGCACTGGCAGCTAGTGGAGGGTGATGTTTTACTGTTTATGTGACAAAAAAAATGTTTTAGCTCAGAAGCTGTATAATATCACTTAGAGGACCTTTGATGGTTGCACATTATTTACAGTTTATTTACGGTTTTAATATTTTTTAGACTGTATTTACAATTTCACCACCCAACATTTTCTGAAAAATAGCCAACATGTTTTTGTTTTTTTTGGTAAGTATACTGTATATCTGAGAGTGAATACAGTGCTTAACACATTATTATTCTGTAGTTGACCTTGGTATTAAAAGTCATTTATGAATACTTCATTGTAGAGAGTGGGTATTTTGGTAACTTTTCAACCATTTCTTCACTTTAATCTACTATTTCTTGGTTGGAATTAGTACCTGGTTACACCAGCTAACAATGTGGTTGCACCAGCTGACTTTTGCTACTAATTTTAAATTGTACAGGCATCTTCTTGGACACCTATATAACCTTTTGACTTTGCTAGCAAGTTCATCCATTACATTTTCCGATACAATAAAGAGTTTTATATCAAATAACTGTTTTCTTAGTTACATTGGTTGTACCACCTGACATGTAAAATG
>NC_085016.1:21149049-21165129 GCF_963854185.1 Sardina pilchardus | reverse complement strand
AGAGAGAAAGCGAGAGACAGAGAGAGAGAAAGGGAGAGAAAGACAGAATTCCTGTTCATGTAATTACCTACGAGACACCTTGATTTGGCAACATTTGTATATACTCTTGTCATGCGGTAAAGCTTGTTGAGTTCAGTGGGAAAATCGAGTCCTTTGGCACAGTTTGACAAAACCTCCGAGACAATGCCACGGTCTGCTCAGTAAGCACAAAGACAAAGCACAGGGCATGGGTGGGCAGAGGGGGAGCCGCCGCGGTGGTGGTGGGCTTATACGCCACACGTGATGGAGCCTTTGTGTACAGCAGCCAAACCTGGGAAAAGAGAGAGGGATAGAGGGAGATGCAGAGGGAGAAAGACAGGAAGACAATGAGAAAGAGAGAGAGAGAAGTGGATAGAGGAAAGCGTATAGACAGGGACAGAGAGAGAAGAGAAAAGGGGATGGAGGAAAGTACAGAGAGAGGGAGAGAGAGAGAGAGGGAGAGAGAGAGAGAGAGAGAGAGAGAGAGAGAGAGAGAGCAGGATCTCCAGTGTGCGCTGCATTCTTTCCGACCAGTGGGGCGGACTCTGGTGTCACTGCTCATTGAGCTCCAATGCTCCCCTCAGAGGTCGCGACCTCTGCATGACAAGCCCGTCTGCCTGCCTCAATACAACTCAGACGCAGCTTGGCTCAGTGCGGCTGCAGCACAACTCACCTTCACGGAGTTGAACACTGAGCTCTACGCTTTACTCCAAACAAACTCTCACACACACAACTCAGTTTTACTCGGTTCAGCTGAACTTTCCTCCATTTCATCTCAGCTAAATTTCAATGCAACTCAACTCAAGTTCCCATAGACTTGAGGAGTATACTACATAGGGAGCCTACTGGCTTACCCAGGTAACTTCAGGAGTAACCACGAATCTAAAAAAACATGTCACTTTTGAAACAGTAGACGCTCAGTGAAGTGTTCTTTTAAAGATCACCTGTCACACCTTAGCTTACCTGGACAAGCCATAATCACGCTTCGTAGTACACCTCTGAGGCGAAGATCTCAAACACTGACCGTAGTGTCAGAAATACTGTATGTGTGTGTGAGACAATGTATGTTTGAGGGGAGCGAGACACAGTGCTGGGTGAGTGAGTGACTCTTTGTTCCTTTGCACACTCTTGCACACTTTCCCATTTCTTCTAACAATGTGTTAAATATATCATATCTACATTCTACACCGTTTCAAACTTGGGGGGGGGGGGGGGGGTTGGCAACAATGACTTCATTCACTCAGGCCAATATAGCATCATTTGGCCCGGGTTGAGGCAGTGGAAAAGGAAGAGAGAGATATATACACAAAGGCAAAGGGCCAGCTTCAATTATGGTGTGCAAAAGAGAGGTAGAGAGAAAGACAGACACACTGAAATACATATGGGAGAAGAGGGGGAAGAGAGAAAAAAAGAGGGAACATGTGTGTGTCTGTGTGTATTTGGGTTTGACATGAGGTAGTCTGTTGATTGGGAACCACTGGAGCGTGATGAATTCTGATGTGTTTGGGCACCTGTGAAACTGAAGTCATGGAATATCTCACTCACAGTGTAATAAAATACTTCCAAATGAACTGCCTATATGGACTGTTTGTTTGATATCTTGATATTGTACAGTAACCGTCTGACATTTTTTAAGGAGTTTTTAAAGAGTGTGTGTGTGTGTGTGGGTCTGGGTGTGTGAGAGAAAGATTAAGAGACAGGAAGAGAGAGAGAAAGAGAGCAAGCGAGACAAAGAGAGTGCGTGTGTGTGTGTGTGTGTGTAAGAGAGTGCGTGTGTGTGTGTTTACGACAATCATAACAGGGCAATATAACGTCCATTAGAAGGATGATGTGTGGAACACCCTTACCCAAGTGTTCAGAATGGGGGGAAAGGTTCACAGGCCGTGTCAAGATCAGATGCTCCGAAGCACACATGAACACACACACACACGCACACACACACACACACGCACCGAGTCGAGATCAGATGCTCTGGCTCCCAACGCCGTCTTCGGTGGGAGGACGCAGGGAAGGCCCGGTGACATCAGCGCGGCTGCACATACCACCGGTCCCTGAGCACTCACCAGAAACACAGATGTCAGATCTCAGCACACCCCAGGCCATCTGTGGAGCTGTCCTATTGTAAGCTCACTAGGCCCTTACATCCTACTGTAAGCACACCAGTGAAAAAAGACTAGCTCCTTACATCCTTAAGCACAATAGCCACTTCTATCCTATACGATAAGCACACTAACCCCTTGCAATCCTACTACGAGCATACTAGCCCTAACGTCCTACTGTTACCATATTAGCCCCTAATATCCTACTACTGTAAGCACACCAGTGAAAAAAACTAGCTCCTACCTTAAGCACAATAGCCACTTCTATCCTACGATAAGCACAATAGCCACTTCTATCCTACGATAAGCACGCTAACCCCTTGCAATCCCACTATATATGCTAGGCCTCACGTCCTACTGTTACCGTATCTAGCACCTTACACACTAAAGCAGGGTGGTCAATTTTGGGCTGCTGGCTGAAGTGAGATTTTCATTTAGTCAGACACTAATGCTAGCGAAGCCAATGCTAATGAGATAAGAAAGCCCGTTCTCTCAAGATAACGTGTCAGATGTGACATTAAGACAGAAAGTGTGAGTGTCGCTCCAGATGTGTGAGAGACTTTGCCAACCCTGCTAGACTAGTGAAAGCACTGGTACCTTACATTGTGCTATTACCACAGCAGCCACTTACACACACAGATGTAAGCAGACAAACTCGTCTCATATTCATAACAATATAACAATAAAACATCCTATTGTAAGCACGCTAACCCATTTATTCAACAGCAGAACACACTGTATGTTCTTACAGTATGTGAAGCACACTGGTCCATTAGAGCACAGTGCAATGAGACTCTCTTGTATTATACTATAGAGTACACAACATCCAACAGTGTACTGTAATGCAAACACTCTTACACTCTTCTGTATGTCCTCTGATTAGCCCCATGCATCTCAATGATAGCCCCATAGGCATGAAACCTACCGGTATGTGAGCACACTTCTCCATGACATAGAATTAAAAGCATGCTCACCACCACATGCACGCTAACCCTGCCCCAATCGCCCAGACACTTTAATAGTGGTTCACTAATCCCTGACATCATTGGTTTATGTTCTGAAATGAGCATGAACAATCCCCTCCTGCCTCAAGTGCTTCCACATCTCATTGCTGGAACACTAGTTTTTATGATCTTACATCCTGCTGGTCCATGCAAAAATGTTTGGTTTTACAAAAAAGTCCCGCTGGTCCTTTTTCTGGCTGATATATCATCTCGGCAAATGTATAAAAATGTTCCTGAGTGTGAGAGTGCATTTGTGTGCGCATGTGTTTGGGAGAGAATGTATGTGTGTGCGTGTCTCGGTGTTTGTGAAGGATGTAATGCTACTTATATTGCTGCCAAGTTCCCACACCCAGCCAGTCCCTTCAGACAAACTTCAGTCTGACATGAACACACACACACACACACACACACACACACACACACACACACACACACACACACACACACACACACACACACACACACACACACACACACACACACATACAGACATACACACAGAGATGCAGACACAGACACACATACAGATACACATATGCACACACACATACACACATACAGAAATACACATGCACACAGACACACACACACACACACACACACACACACACACACACACACACACACACACACATACAGATGCACACATACACACATCTAAACACACAGATGCAACCACACAGAAAATATACACACACACACACACACACACACACACACACAGGGAGTGGAGGCAAGATGCCCAGCGGGAGCATCTCAGCGTGAGCCCGCACGTCTAAACAAAACCACTGACCGGAGCATTTCAAAACAAACCCACTGTGAGAATCCTCTCAACCTTGGCCTCGGGCTTGGGCCAGGAGGGTTGCGATTGGCCTGGCTCGGCTCTGTGCTGCCTCCGGGCCGGATCTGGTCTTAATCTGGCCTGCACATGGCCCTGATCTCTATGATCTGGGTCTTTCTCTATTAGCCGCTAATCACTAAATTAGCGGCTATATGCTATCAAAGCTAATGCTCCGTTTGACTTTGTTTGTAAAAGTTCTTTTTGGCTTACGTTCATCCTCTTTCACAACGGGAGAGAATGAGGATGCACTCACTGACACCGAAACGGCTCGCTAACACCAAAGTGTCTTTGTGCTGATGGTGTTTCGTTACACCAAACAAGCCCCAGGTGTCCTCGGGTAGATAGAAGTGTCGTGCTTTGGATAGGCTGTAAAAGGCACTAATGGTTTGTGACATTAATCCCTACATCCGACTCTTAACACCACCCTGTAATTGCACTTCTGGCAACGCTCGAACTGCTCACATTTTCGCGTATCGTCAACAGGCCAGTCGTCATATCATCACTTCGTCATGGTAACGGTGAATGACAAAGGGAGGACGCCAGCAGGACCTCGGCGGGCCTTGTGGTCTCCGAGGAGACAATTCGTCCAGTTTTCCCCCATTACATCCTAACTGCTCTGGCCAGCCCCTTTGCACCTGTTTCTTGTGTTTATGCCCCCCCCCTCTTCCTGAGCATGAAAAAGAGACTTCAGCTTGCTTTCGAGATGATCCAGAGTGACTGGGGATAGACCATCTTGTCCCATTCCTGACCCTCCACTGGGAGATCCTCCATCCATCAATCTTCCATCCACCCCCCGCACCCAAACAGACTCTGAGAAACACACACACACATACACACACAGACGCACACACACACAACACACATACCAGGAAGTAAAAGGCAACAGGCAAAAAAACGAAAGCTGCGGTTGCCTTAATGTTGACCCACTTGGCTTACATCCTGGCCATGTCTTCAAACTACGCAAGGACTCATTGGAAAATTCAACTGTCCGTTTAACGACTTAATACGCCTCATGTAAAGTATTGGGAATGAAGATTTGAAGTTGACAGACTGCTCAAAAGGTAGCTGGGATGGGCCCTACACTGCACCTCAGCACTCTCCAGATTCACGTCGAGATTGTTTAGATTGGATGTGTGTTAGGATGATAGCATCTGACGAGGCTAACTCAACTAAATGTGTGTGAATTATGTTCGCCGGCGTCTTTCAGAAGCACCTGGAAAAACAATCTCCAAAACCCCTTTCATCCGGCACCTACAGTACATGCTTTTTTCTGTCCAGCCAAGAGCGATCACCTTACAGTCTTTCTCTGAACTTTGTCTGATAAAAGCAACTCTTGCTCAGGTGTTGTGATCTTATGTGCATCTTGCTTGCCTCCCCCCCCCCACCCACCCCCAATCCAACCCCCCCAACTCCCCAACCACCCCTGCCCCACCCCAGTACTTCCCCACCTGTCCCCATAATTTCTCTCCTGATAAATCCTCCCTTTAACCAATACCTGCTGCAGCGTCTGATCTTATCTATGTGTCTTTTGTCTCTAATTCTGTGCCGGGCCGTTCCTCCCCAGCGACGCTGAAGCGAGCATGTTTTCTTTTTTTTTGGCATACTGACACGCCACGACAGCCGCCCCCCACCTCTCCGCGTCGTGCTTCTGTGTCCGTCACCCGTCTCTTAACTGATAGGCCCGGCACGCCAGGAATCCCAAAGTATATGTGTGTGTCCAGATCGCCTGCATCCACGTCCTGTCATTGAGTGTCACGGCAGTGTCAGGGAGTGTATGAGAAAGAAAAAAACATTTATTAAGATAATAAGCTTCCAAGAATACGGTGACAGGTGTAAGCATAGGGGTAACTGCAGTCACAATGCAGTGGGTGGGGGTGGAGAGAAAAGAGAGGTGATTTGATGAACAGCTTGAAGTAGCTGATTGGGTGAAATGCACTTGAATGCTTGACATTCGGTTGGAAATATGGCCTTATGAGAATGTTGGAAAGTTGCTTTAAAAAGGACCCCTGTTTACAGAAGCAGATACAACTGTTTCTAAAAGCCTGTGTCACAGACTGTTTGAAACATCAATGATTAGTGAAGAAACAGACTGTCACACTTACAGTACTGTTCTCCCAGGGTCCTAAGATATGCAAACCAGTCATGACATTCAGCTCCAAATTCTGCAATATGATTTCAAAGATAGGGTTGCTATCTTTGAGAAATGATATATGGAAACACATTGTCACCGCTGAAGGCCACATTACTTATAAAAATGTTCTACAGTTGGAATTCACAAAGGGTAGACTCACAATCAGCCTCTTTGCAGTCAGCAAACAGTTTATTCTAAGTTTTTACACGTGAAGAAAATTATGTCACCCCTTCACAAGATTGCATAACGGTTTAATTTCTCAGTTAGTTCATATATTCCTCACCAACTATTCTGCACTGCATAGACACGTCCTTGACAACTATCTTCCACACTAACATCTTCATAGTCCATTTAAAACATTGCTTAAAAGCATTTAAAAACGAAGGAGTGTTTATTCTACCCCAACCACTGAAAATACAGTCGGGATCTTTGGTCACCGTTTTTGGATGTACGACTGGGAAGGAAATTTACCCTGAGGGTACATGTCTCGGTGGGAATGGGCGAGGATCCGTTCTAAAGGCTCTAGCACTTGGGGTGGGTCTGAACGGGAGCCAGGTGGTTTCATTGTGTTACCACTGCTGAGTGGAAAAGGTGGTTTTCTTCCGCCAGCGATGATGCCTGGAATCGAGGCTGGAAGGAGAAGGGAGCCCACCCCTGCTTCAGAGTGAGAGGAATTCAGTTTATTAGCGGGTTTCCACTTTGAGGAGGCCACGTCTACCTCACCTTCTGTGGAATGTGGTTGTTGGCAAGGAATAAACGAATAAACAAATGAATGAATGAATGAATGAATGAGCGAATTAATGAATGAAAGGCCAAAGAATGAAAGAACGAAAGAAGCAAAGAAGTAAGAGATTATGAATGAATGAATGAATGAAGAATGAATGAATTATTGGACGGATGGATGGATGGAAGATATGAAAGTAGGAGCAATGCATAGATACAGTAAATAAATGAAGTATGGACCAAGTATGGACCAAGGACTGAATGTATGAAAGACTAAATGAAGTCCAATAAGAATGGAGATGAGGAGTTGGGCCAAAGCCCCAGATTCCTTCATGGAGAATGAGAGTTGCAGCCAGGCCCCAAGTGATCTTCTCAAAAATCCCAGAAGATTAAATTATTTTCATGGCTTTGTCTTCTGGCCTGCCTGGCTCCTCATGTTGTCCAGAACACCAGATAAGACACGGGTTTCTAACTCATCTTAATTCGTTCTGCAGGGGATGACACGAGTGGGCAGAGATCCAGGTAGCAGGGCCAGGAGCGTAAGGGCGGGGGGGGGGGGGTTTGACTTCACTGACCAGAACACATCTGTGGATGACTCTGTGGGTGATTCTGCTAGGAAATTCTGCACTTCAAGGGCCTACATGACTGGGGCCAAAAGGATTGGAGGGCCATTCACAGTTGTTATCGCTAGCCAAAATCATCTAAAATATTGCAAACATAAATGTTTATCCAATAGCGGCAGCTTCAGTTATCACCTACGGCAATGAGTTAGGCTGTGGGGACACACGTGCTTTCCTGGACCAAGATGGTTCCACTGTAACTCAAATCCCCGACATCCCTTCCCTATTATCCATGTGTTATTTGTTGACTTGACTTGATTTCACTTGTTGATAGCTAGTTTTCTGTATACTGGCTCTCAATCTGTAGAAAACTCTCTCAACAATCAATAAATATTTTTTGTTCTCTTAAGTGAAAAAAGTTTGCGCTCCTTCCCCTGGGTAGATGACATACACTTCCTCAGGCCATGATATACAGTTTTTAATAACTGTTCATAATTCCGTGACATTCATTCCCAATAAAAACCCCATGCACCACCTCTGCACTGAGTCGGAGAGGAAAGAATGCACCAGGAAGCTCACTGGTAAATCATCTATGCTTTGAAGTGTTTATTGAACTGATGGAAGAATAGAATGCAAGCCATACCATTCCTTTCTTGAATCTGAAAGGTGGTGTGTGTGTGTGGGGGGGGGGGGGTATTGGATGCATAGACCTGTCAGTTTATTATAATTCAGACAAGCCTTTTTAGCTGAAGGACCTGTCAGGTCAGCCCAAACAAAAGGCTCAGTTTACTTCTGTGAAAGAATTTTGGAGAGGATTCCTCGGTGTTGATCACAAGCCATTTTTCAGAAGCCATACTTGTGTTACAGCAGGAATTCGCGCTCAATGGTTCCCATGTCAAGTGCAGTTTCCAAATCTTAGTCACATAAATACAAGTATACAGAGAAAGACTTCTGTTTGCAAACCCAGCATACTTTGGTTTTTGAGTATTGTCCTTTTGTGAATTTACAAAATTCCTTCTAAAAACACTTCATTCCTCTAAGGCATCTATGTCTAACTGTTTGGCACATTTGCTCTGATGGTGGCAAAGCGCTACCCTGGAAATCCAGAGTTCTCGCAAGACACAATCGGAATTGTGTCTGCAAGATACTCTGGCCACGAGCAATGATGCACGTTACGCTTACCCCAACCATCTGGGGGTAACAATCAAATCAGTGTATCTGATATAGGCGAGACAAAGGCGAACTAAACAGATGACGACAACGCTGCATCGTTCAAACTCAGTGCACATTGGTCGTAATGTTATCCAATTGCGTCGAAGTCCGGAATCAGTCAGAGTAAACATTGGTCTTACTCCTATCTAATTGCGTGCAGTGAGACTTTCAAATGCAAGCTTGGTGCCTCCCCTCGAGTTGGGCCATTACATTATTCGTGACCAGACGCTTAATCTGAACGATTCCAGGGTCTGGTTTACAACCAGGCTAGCAAAGCACCACTCCTGAATGAAATCCTACCCCACAGTGCACCAGGCTAAGTCAGCAACCTTTTTGGCACCACTGCATTGTGGGCTATGAGGGCCAGATTCAGTTGGTTGAGTCTCATATGGTTGTCGTGTCATGACCCATAACCAGGATCCTGTGCTGTGGGTCGGGCCCTCCAGTTGTCAAATAAAGCCCATTAACTTTACAAGGTGGCAACCCCCCGTACCAAATGATCAAATTTTCCACAAAACCCCAGGTATTTGAGATGCTCTACCTTGGTTTCCCAACACCTCCCTCATTTCTCCTCATGTGATAATAGTGTGATTGTACTCAGAGGGTCCTTTGTGGGAGACTGTTATCTACGTGAATGATATGCTGGCAGTCATTGTTCATGTTTTAAAGAAGGAGAAGGGAGGGGTAGAGACTTGATGGGGTGTGGTGGTGGTGGTGGTGTATGTCGGGGTAGGGGGGGGGGAGTGTTATATGAGAGCTCCTAGCTGTGAACATGTGTCAGGAAGGTATGCCTGCAGCCTTTTCCCCGCTCAGGTCCAGGAACGCTCTGCAAGTCACACCTTGTTAAATCCACATAGTCGAGCCAAATTGCGCTAAGCCTTCGCGCCGCATAATGAACCGACGTACAGTGCGAGACATTCTGGACGGCTCCTGACGGCCTGCCTTTCCATGCTGTGCAATCAGAGGGGGTGGCCAACAAAAAAAAAAAAAAACGAGCACGCCCGCCAGACCGTGGTCTAAGTGATGAACGACGCGAGCTGGATCCGATCCGACCAATGATGGATCTCATTGGATTGGGCAGGTCATGCTGGTATAAAAGAGAAATAAATCTACAGATCTGGAATTCTGCTTTTGACCCGCGATGGGGTAGCGAAACGAACACCGAGCGTTCTACCTTTCCAAACCGGCTGCGAGGAATATAGGGCTATAAATATCCACAACGGAGATGTTGGGAAGATTCATTTACCCACAGCCCGACGTTTCACTGGCCGACATTACACGTTTGAAATAGACAGAAAGAGAGAGAGAGAAAGACAGACAGGCAGAGAGAGAGAGAGAGAAAATAAGAATATCATGTTCTTTCTTTGCCGAGACATAACTCCATGGCAGCTTACAAGAGAGAGAGAGAGAGAAAGGGGCCGTTTTTTTGTTTGACTTGAGATTAATCTTTTGCATGCGAGCTGTGCCTTATATTAAGGGATGTTTTTATAAGCGTTTTCATTCATGACACGACGATTCCTGACACCAGGTTTTCAGATTTGGCACTATGATTCGATTATAGCAGGGGAAACGGGGGGTGGGGGGGGGATGGGGGGGCGGCGTGTCAAAGCGCAGCCATGCGAACTGTGAGTGGCGTTGGGCAGCGTGAGGGGGAGCTGGGGAGTGGAGAAAGGAGCGAGCTGAAGCGATTGATGTGAAGTGGACGGGGGATATAGAATTGCAGCTGAGTTAACAGAATTGACCTCAGCTCTGGCACGAGCCGGAGGAGCAGATGTTTCCGAGCCGAGTCTAACCCAATCAGGGTATTGATTTGTACGGACGTGGTGCCACTGAGAGGGAGAGTTAACATTTCTTTTTCTCTGCAGACAGGAAGGCTCTGAGGCCTGTTCCCCATCCAACATGCCCAATCTGCGCGACCTTTGGTGCTGAGGTTACACTGTTAGTGCCAGCACTCCAACAGCTCAAAGAGGGGAAAGCATTCTTTTTTCCTCTTTGGGGATCATCCAGATGTGAATTCAGTGATCAGAGATTGCCTTTTTGGACCGTCACTACGGAAAAAGTACTTTATAAGCCTGGCTAATTCATTAGCAATAGTTACCAAAAAGACAATGGCGGAAATTGTGAATGTGTGTGCACACTACTACACACATTATGAGTGCACGTGTGAACATTTTTTCCACGTCTGTGTTTGTGTATAATATTACTTGTGACAGATAAGCCAGGGGGGCTCATAACTGCTTTTGAAACAGCCTAAAGAAAAACAGCAAAGATAAAATAGCAGCTCTTTTCATTCAGTTGAAGAATCTTCATTAATTGACTTAATCGACTTATACGACTTTCCGTCTGCTATACAACTTAGCTTGTGTTTTCCTTTAATAATAATACCCCCAGCTGTATCCTCTTGTTCTCAGTGGGTACAATGATTCACAGTCCAAAAAGATGGCACATGATCATGCACTTTTACGGACAGCTGAGGTTCATTTGTAAAAACATGATAAACCAACACTAACATTATCCAATACTCCCCATGGATTAAACAACCATGACAATGTTGACAATTAGTCATGGAAACATATGTTATTGCAAAAGCTGCGCTTGTTTGTTTTAAGACAAGAGCGACCTTTGCGTGTGAGTGACGGACCTCGTGAGAGTTTAAGAGAAGAGTGCGTCTTTCATGTGCTTTACTTATTTGCATTTTTTGTTTTTAATCTGATGACTCCTCTGGGCCTCGATAATGGGCATCATAAGATGTGCGTTATGGCACAGGGGATGAGGTGGTGGGATCCATCAACTGCCACTGGGGCAGACAAGGCCCAGTTCTACTGCCACTGAGACAAACCAGGCCCAGTTGTACTGCCACTAGGACAGACAAGGCCCGGTCTGACACAAATCTGTCTCTCACTACGGACGTCAGATGCAAATACCAACGGCTACAGCTCAGCACCCCCCTAGAGCTGTCCATGTGTTGTGTCATTGGTGATTACGTCCTTTTTTGATGCCAGTGGCTGGGCTTTGGATGTGTTCACTTTGTGGTGGACACGTGCCTCCACAACCCAAGGGGCCATCTTGACACTGTCACCCCTCAGTCGTGACTTGGAAGCCACTTCTGCCCGGAGGCTTCTTAAGCACATAAGTCTCTGACTCCGCAACGACTCTCTGTTGTGTGGAAAAATGCTGATTGCAGGCATCACCCCATCAACCACTGGCGCCCCCACCACCACCACCACCGCCACCAACCCCCCCCCCCCCCCCCCCTCGACGTCCTTGCCACAAATGTGATTTGAGCGAGAGTGTCATGGAGTGATTGCGTGGACGCTCGTCCAATAAAGCGCTAAGCACACACCTCCCTGGGGCTTGTTTTGGCAGGGCGACACGTGTAGCTGACTTGTTTTGCGCAGCTGTGTTCTAATCCTCAGGCAACATCCATCAATCTTTCGCTATGATGTCATCGAGGAGAGGACTCCCTCTCTCTCTCTCTCTTTCACTCTCTCTCTCTCTCTATGACTTTACTACTCTCTTTCTAGCTCTCTTCCTCTCTCCATCTCTTCCTCTCCATTTCTCCTCTCCTTCACTCTTTCCTCCCTCATTCTCTCCCTTTCTCTGTTTCACTCCCTCTCTCTCTTGCTCTCTCTCTCTCTCTCTTTCACGAGAATCGCAGAAAAGGAAGGAATGTATAAACTTGTCACAGGGACTCAGGAGTCCCCTTCCTCCTGTTGCTTATTTATTTACTTCTCCATCGCAAACCTTTCAGAGCCCACTTATTCATGGAGTGTTTTTGGCTGGATGCTTGGCGTAGTCCTCGCTTCCTTTTTCCCTCATTCACAAGAGCTTATCATGTCACTGTATTGATTTGTAAGACTGACCTGAACTCCGGAGAGAGAACGACAGACAGACATCCTAACCCCACACAGGTCAGCCTGTTCCATAGCACATGGAGATTGACTGTAAGAAACAGCCCCTTGATAATAAAGATGGGGGGGGGGGGTGATGGAGAGGGGGGGGGTGCTAATCTATGCTAGTAGCCCAGGTTTGAAAGGCTGATAGATGTCTATATAGACTGTGCACGGTTCCATTTCTTATGGCACTGTTTCTAAGATATCTCCCAGGTTGTTGGATCTTCATCACCTGGCATTCTTATTCACTGTAAAGGGCAATTTATCATTCAGGCGAGAAGTGTTGAGACAAATGTTGCAGAGCTTGTCGCGTACAAGAAATTTGACATGCCGCTGACATTGTGACATACAGTAGAACCTCTGACTGGATTTCAACTCGAAATTCTACCAGAGTTGGAGTTCTTGCTGTGTTCACGGTGCATGTCTGTTTAGAATCATATCACTGTGAGATGGAATGTTAATGTCTATTAATTGTTATAGAAACTAGTTGACATTCTATTCTACAAGTTGTCAAATTGGCACTGTCGCCTGACAACTGCATGTACTGTAGGCAGCTACTCATGGCCATGGGGTTAGTGGTGTAGGTCTTATGCTCCTGCTAGAAGCCATGCATGAAAATATCGCTCCGACATGCTGTTTGCATATTTTCAAAAAAATGTCAGGGATTTTGACTGATATTGACATATTTACTCATCATATGTGTTACATGACATGATTACATACTCAGTCTTGAGGTCAAGGGTTAAGGCTAGGCTACTGTGTTACTGTATTATTGCCGTTAGAGGCAAATCGAGTTTAATGTTTCTTTCAAAAACAAACATGGAGTATTCAGTTCAGTTGTCGAAGTGGGCCGGAATTCACGGCACTTCTACATTTTACTCTTAAGCATAGGCCTACCTGCACTTTTTCTTGCATACCGTACCGGTAGCCTAATTCTCCTCCTAAGTTGTCAGTAGCCTACTCTGTCTTCTCCAAAATCAGGTTGCGTGCGCTCAGGAGGTAATTAAGTGAACTACATTACCTAGGAGGGTGGTGCTACATGACACTCACCTGTACTGGACATACTGTATCCTATACTTACATCACCACACGTCATCGCTAATTAAGCTGCTCTCTCTGACTGGAGGTACAGTAATGTTAGCACATCTTAAATGCCTACTAGCCTAGAGCTGTGAGACTGAACTGAAACACTCCAACACCACCAGCATTTAACATGTTTAAAACGTATTGGATTTTA
Source organism: Sardina pilchardus (assembly GCF_963854185.1). Taxonomy (NCBI): domain Eukaryota; kingdom Metazoa; phylum Chordata; class Actinopteri; order Clupeiformes; family Clupeidae; genus Sardina; species Sardina pilchardus. Next base: position 21,151,411 of record NC_085016.1, on the reverse strand, counting down.
AGGGGGAACACATCACATTTAATGAAGCATTTGGGAACACCTTGGATAAACTTGAGGAACGTTCAATTAGGCTACGTGTCGTTGCTACATGACCTGGCAGAGTGTGTATCTGTGGCAAGCCGTTTTAATGTTTAATGGCTAAACATCAGATATGGCAAGCCATCTGCAATTATAATTATGCCTAAAAGCAATGAAACTACAGATATCTGTACTTGTGCAATGACAATTAACATGGTTACATCTCACCTAATATTGATAATACATTGAAAATGTAGTACATGTAATGTACAAAACTGTCTTATCAATTGAAAATAACATTGGCTCAACCATTGGTTTGGGCATTTTGTTCCCGTTATTTTCATACTTATTCACTTTGCAAAATGTATCCTTTATCAGCCCTTCTCAGTTTGCAGATCGGTAAATATGCCTAAGCAGTAAGCACAATGTCATTCATCACCAATATATCTTAGTATATTTTATTAAAGGGATAATCCGGAGTGAAATGCACTTTAGATAAATTTTTCGGACTATTGGGAGTACATACGTTGAGTTGACACCAAAATCATGTCATTCGGATGTATTTTGAGAAAGTTCGCGCTCACCGTTTTTAGCCAAAACTCGTTAGCCTGGAAGTGACCGGGGCGTGTCCTTTCGCCGCTACAAAACGCTATTTTTATACCTCTTCTACTGTTCCAAACAACACTACACTTACGTGGTAGTGAGTAGAGGTTCCCTAAAGCCAAACCGAAGTATCCGCACGTCTTTATGTGGTCGGATAGAGAGTCCAGAATGAATTTAATCGAGTCCGTACCTTTCCGGAAATGTTAGTAAAGTGTTGTGAAAACGTTGCTAGCTGCAACAGCGACATTTCCGTAAAGGTACTGACTCGATTAAATTCATTCTGGACTCTCTATCCGACCACATAAAGACGTGGGGATACTTCGGTTTGGCTTTAGGGACCCTCTACTCACTACCACGTAAGTGTAGTGTTGTTTGGAACAGTAGAAGAGGTATAAATATAGCGTTTTGTAGCGGCGAAATGACATGCCCGAGTCACCTCCAGGCTAACGAGTTTTGGCTAAAAACGGTGAGCTCGAACTTTCTCAAAATACATCCGAATGACATGATTTTGGTGTCAACTCAACGTATGTACTCCCAATAGTCCGAAAAATTGATCTAAAGTGCATTTCACTCCGGATTATCCCTTTAACTGTAAATATTAAGAATATTATAGCCTATTTGATGTCTACACAGTTAGTATATTCACTGATTTCGATACACTGCATGATGTGTGAATGACAAATACCAACACCCTTTTTTCTTCACTTCAAGCAGTTCAGTTTATCCATCAATGTTTATTCTGACCTGTGCTGGTGACAGTCAGGTTAAGGCCCATACTAACAGTAAATGTATGCAACAGGTGTTTGACCTTGTCTGCTCTTTTGCAGTTGTAAACTATACTGTAGACTAATAGTTGTCATTTTATCCCCCTGAATTTCTTCTGTCAGGAAACAGGTGGTCTTTATATATAATATACAACACTGTCCCATAAATATCAGTCTTCATTTTATCATAGTTCCATCTATAAATTTAAGACCTCATTGTATAAATATCAGACTGTATAAATATCAGACTTAGTTCTTCTTGGCTTGCCCTCATATGCACTGAGGCTCACGCAAACTTAAATCATTAGAGTATTGTGGATGTTGGTTTGAAATGTTTTCCACTTGCAAACTGCATCCTCATCTGGGAGAAAACGCCCACGCGCTGCCTTCAGCTGCTAGTCTGCCTCTTGGGCCGAGGAGTCCATCTTCACACTGCCCTCTCAGCCTGCTCTCTCCATAGGGCTCCAGGACCCTTATCCCGTCCTCCAGCTCCACGCAAACCGCTCCTCTGGAAATCCCTGCTAAATTGCTTTACCATAAACAATTCTCCTTCATCCACTGGCTCTTTCTAACCCACACACATAAAACACACACACACACACACACACACACACACACACACACACACACACACAGTTGTGAGTGGTTGATTGCCTCTCAAGGCCTCCCTTTGACTCTGTGCAGACCCACCAGGCCTGTAAGGCTGCAGGACCCACACACACACACACACAGAAGCACACACACACACACACACTCTGGTTTGTAATGTTTATGTAAAGAGATGCCAGGCGGCATAAGTTATGAGTGGAGGCTGCAGTCAGTGAAGACACACAGACACACAATGCAAAGAGAGAGCTCCTTCAGTGCTGAGAGGGATCAGCTAGGAGTAAAGGGCAGCGTCCACCAGACACGTACAGTACGCATACAGTACGTACAGTAGAACTCCATTGTTTTTAACGGAGCAAAGCCCACTAGAA
>NC_085016.1:21129049-21136549 GCF_963854185.1 Sardina pilchardus | reverse complement strand
ACATATCTCCCTGATGGAGGTAACGATAATACATTTTAGGAAAACCCCTATGGCCCTCTCTCCAGTAGTTATCAGTGATCAGCCTGTTGAGTATAAATGACTCAACCCCTTGTTTTTTAACCCGTGTGTCATGAGAAATGTGAGGTGTGTCGTGGAAAATTATCCAATTTTACTTCATTGGTTCCCAGAAAGTTGCATTACAGAATTGATAATCATCAGCACTGCTCACATTGCATGCCAATAATCTACAATATTATTCAATCTATAACAGTATCTGTGTAAGGGGAAGAGGAATACTTCACGATTAGATACGCTCACGATTTGATGGCTACAATAATTATGATTATGCAGCGTTTCTTGCAATACTCAACTCATTCAAAATCATTTAAGATGATCTATCCTAATATCTGCCTAACCAAATGTACCAATCAAAGGACAAAATATGATGTATTATAAATGATGAATTATGTATTTATTCACCGCATTATATCAAACTACGTGCAACTACAAAAAAAGCCTGTAATAATCATAATATGAAAATGACTGGAAAAGGAATCCGAGCCACAGGAACACAGTTAAACTGACTCTGAGCCCTACAACATGACAGGCACAGACAGCCTGATATGTGGCGGAGTTTCCAGTTCCCGACCCCATGCTGGTCCCTGGTGTGAGCTGTGGTGCACGGGGAGGGAGAGGGCACGGGCACGGGGGCCCAGAGTACCAGAGTACCAGCTCCCAGGGCGGAGGTTGACAGCAGAGACGCATGGGAACGAGGCGGCGGCAGGGCCCATGCTGTGGGTGGCAGCAGCAGCGGTATCGCTGAGGAGGCATGGAGCAGCAGGGCACGCCACTGTCTAGTGTGTGTGTGTGTGATTTGTGTTTGTATGTGTGTGTGTCTGAAATGTCTGTGGGTATGTGTCATGTGGTGTGTGTGTGTGTGTGTGTGTGTGTGTGTGTGTGTGTGTGTGTGTGTGTGTGAATATGTCTGGAGTGTGTGTCTGTGTAAGTCTACGTCTCTATGTGTGTGTGCCTGTGCGTGCCTATGTGCATGTGTGGGTGGCAACACGATCCATTCATGGTGGGCACGAGGCGTCTTGCAGGAAGACGCCCAAGCCGAAAACTAAGATCTCCAGTGACACACATATGTGTTACATTTAGTTGCAAAGAAAAGGCAAAAATATCTCTGACATGGCTTCCTCAGTCTATGCCACACTGAGAAATTCTCTGACACTTGTGGAGGACTAGAAATTCCTTGGTACTGTGTATCAATACATACATACTGTACACCGGGATGTCCAGAAATAGAACAGAGAGAACAAAACAGAGACATAAAATTACATACAACATATACATACAGTACATATATACATACATACATACATACATACAGTACACACATACTTACTTACATACAAATACATACACACATACATACAGTACATACATACTTACTTACATACATACAAATACATACACACATACATACTGTACATACATACATACATACATACATACATACATACACACATACAGACTGTACATACATACGTACTTACATACATACAAACAAACATACATACATACATACATGGGATGGAGAGCAAAAGGGACAGAGAGCCCAGATCGACAGGGCAAAGAAAAGCAGTGAACTTTTAAGAACATGTGAACTTCAGCAGGTCACACCAGGTCATGTTTGTACTGCTGTGTACACCGTGAACACCGTCATAAAAATAAAGACCACTTTTATACACATTCTTTCTCATCACACATAAAAAAGAGACTAGCAACGTATGATTTAGTCAGAGCAACATCTGACACATAAAGTGAACAGCCAGATCGAGCTAAATTAGAGGTTCCACGTTTATGAGAACGCTCATTGACATATTTATCACATTGATTGAGGGGTTTCTGCTAGTGTAAATTGATGTGCTTTCTAAACAGAAAGAGTTCAAGCTTGTATGGTTATCCATGATTACACTCTGATAACTTAGCACTCTAATACTGTGTTAATGCCACATTTTGTAGCATTTCCCATTAATCCTACCCATGCATTATTAACATACAGTTACCATTCCCTGCTACCCAGTCATTGCTAGCATAGCCATTAATAGCCAAATATATAAATAGTCATAGTAATACGATTAGCTTTGTATTTTGTTTAGCAGTCCCATATCATCATTATCTTGATGCTGCCTCTCATTTTTGTGGACAACAAGGATGATTTGTGTCTTAAATGTCTTTCATTTCCTCCCCAAACAACTTAGCTTCGAATCAAACCTCATCCATGTTGTCTAAAATTCCCCTGGCTTTATTGTTGATTTGTCTCGTGGGACTTGCGCAGAGCGACTGCCTGGCATTGATAGCCAGTCTCCCCTGAGAAAACTGTTTTCTCATGCACCAAAGCCAACATCAGTTAGGGAGTTAACGTTTCAGACATGTCGAACCATCGCCCCAACTCCCTCACTACACGTGTTGAACTTGGTTGCTTTAATTGTGAAGAGAAAGGTGAGCTGCTTGACCCAGTTAGAAAAACAGGCACATTTTTCTGTCATAAATCTCCCCAGCATGTCTGAGAGGCTTATAAAATATGTCTATGTGTGTGTATGTGTGTCACTGGGGCGTCACTTGGCGAAAAAAAAAATAAAAGTGTGAATAATTGTCTGCTGAAATTATCCGTCATTGCTCTTTTGCTAATTGGTCCTCCTGCTGCTAGGAGACCATTATGACATCAGCACAGCAGTGGACACAGGAAACTGGTCGTGTCCTGATGTGGAGCCACTCTGCCGGATCTGGGCCACATCTGGGTCTCGCCCAGCCAGGCTCTTGGGGGAAACCCTGCTACAACACTTGACACTGAACAGGCATCTCTTCGGTCAAAGACTCCGCAGGATTGCCGAGTCAGACAGAGAGAGATATATCGCTCTTGGTCAAGTATATGTTTTCCACATGGCCCAGGCCATTGATAAAGCCATATCATAGAGATATATGGCACCACATCCTGTTGTAGTAATGCCTAGAATTAGTATGAAACAGATGATGTTTATTTGCACTTTTTCAGCTGCGTTCGGTCCAAACCGCAGAGCAACTGGTTCTCGGAAAAACCTCCTCAATCACCCTATCACTCAACATACACAATACTGATGCCAGGGAGTGCAGGACAGAGCCAAATCACTGGTTTGATGTTTGACTATGTACTTAAAAAATGTGTGTGCGTGCGTGTGTGTATGTGAATGTGAGAGAGAGAGTAACTGATTTGACGTTGTGGGAAGATAAAATACTGAGCAAGCAATATTTTTGCGTGAGCAAATTTAATGTCAGTCAAACTCTCAAAGCCATGAATCCGAAATCAAAGTCCTATTTCACTGCTGGATGACAAAGAATGGTTTATTGCAACAACATCATCGTCACTTTCTGTTTTACTTCATCGAATGAGAGGACATTTACGGTCTCTGGTGGTTTGAAAATTTCAGACCAAATTGATTGCGCATTTGCTGAAGGACTAAAATTCCCTATAAAGCACTTCTGTGGTTGAAACTGTTTCTGCTTGAATTGCTGTGAATATTACATTCCCAAGAAAATAACAACAACAACATAATGATACATAAGCATGAGAAAAAATATTTTGTATATAAATGTTGTTATTTATTACAAAACAACAGTAACCTCGACTTTTTTACTGTTTAATGTTGACTGGGACTTTCTCCTTTCTGTGTAAGCATGTGCGTCACTAACTGTGGCTTTTATACAACTCTCAGATGAGAAATAAAAATGGCAACATCTTCACTCCGTTCTTTTGCTCATTGTCACCACATTGTTCAATATCTAATGTGTCCATCGGGGAAAATGTCACTCACGACGACCGTGCTATACTCTCCAGGGATGAGGTCAGCACGAAGGAAGGGAGAGTCCAAAATCTATGCCAGACTATGAAGCCACGGTGTTGAACTTCCACACCAGACCACAGAAGGAGATCCCTGTGGTCTCTTCTATGGGCCTGCTAAGCACGGGCAACACTGGGAATGACACGGGACAACACAACAGGAGAGGAGCTGCTCACTCAGAGCATCAGAGCCAATAGGTAGCCTACAGACAGAGGTGGGAAAAGTCCGGGTTCAGAGAGTAAAGTCCTACCACATATCTGTGCCAACCGTTCACTTAAACCAGTTGTTTCAAATTAGCAAAACCCATCGTCCAGGGAGATTAGCTAATTGGTGAGATCACCTGTGTTTAGTGCACAGGTAGAACCAATACATGGTTGGACTTTTACTCTCTGAAACTGGAGTTTTCCACCTATACTTATACTACTGAGTTGGAAGATATAACATCCCAAAAGGAAAACTAGTGTCTGAGTTATATTAGTTAAAATCTTTGCTAGGGGAGCACTGACGTATTTGGTTAGATTTAGTGTCCTTTATTTCTAGGTACTTTTATTTTGATAGATGGTGAGGAGGCTTTTGAGGTTAAAGATGGCAGTCTTTCACCTTTGACCTCACACCTAGATCAAAGAACAAGAAGCTGTAGATGCATGGGCATACAGTTCTTTACAAGTTTTGCTAAAACAGTGCTATTGAATCACTTTTTGGACATTTATTTTTGATGTTAAGTTAGTGCCTTTTCAACCACTCACCACCTGTTTGGATTATTGGATTCCATCGTTAGTTGCTCTACTACCAACCTGCTTGCCTACCTGCCTGCCTTCATACTCACCTGCTTGCCTGCCTGTATCTGCCTTCATTCTTGCCTGCTGCGTACCTGCCCTGCTTGAATTCCATTCCATCTCATCCAACTGTGAAAAGTCTGGAGCGCCAGGAGTCTGTCGCCACCACCGAAGCCCGGCTCAGGATGGAGAGGGTGGAGCTTAAGGAAGAATGGCAGGATGAGGACTTTCCTAGGCCTCCCCCAGAGGAAGAGGAGGAGGAGGAAGAGGACATTGAGCTCAGTGATGATCTCTTCACTGGCACATCAGGGGAAGGAGAACCTGCGACAAAACCCTACAGTGGCAAGAAGACCAAGAAGAAGCTCCTGGCCCCAGACATCAGCCTGAATCTAGACCGGAGCGAGGACTCGGTTCTGTCTGACGAGCTGGACGACAGCACCGAACTGGACCTAGATGACCTGGACACGCCCTCTGACAACAGCAACGAGTTTGAGTGGGAGGACGACCTACCGAAGCCGAAGAGCACGGATCTGCTGCGGAAGGGTGTGGAGTCGGTGCGCGAGTACTCAGCATCTGAGGAGCGGGAGGAGGGCCGTCGCTGGAGGGTCTTCCGCATCGGGGACCAGGAGCACAGCGTCGACATGAAGGCCATCAAGCCCTACAAGAGGGTCATCAGTCATGGAGGTTACTACGGTGACGGGTTGAATGCCATCATTGTTTTTGCGGTGTGCTTCCTGCCAGAGAGCAACCAGCCAAATTACAGATACATCATGGACAATCTCTTTAAGTATACAGGACTCTGGAGCTCGTAGTGGCTGAGAACTACATGATCGTGTACTTGAACGGTGCCACATCTCGCGGCAAGATGCCCAGTGTGGGGTGGAAGTGCTACCAGGAAGTGTGCAGGAAGTGCTACCAGCAGATCGACAGAAGGTTACGGAAGAACTTGAAATCTTTGATAATCGTCCATCCTTCCTGGTTCAACTACACCCAGGCGGCCCGGGTTCGACTCCCGGTATGGGAGTCACAATTATGTTACGGCCGGCTCAGAAGCCGCAACATAATATGGAGACGGACATCAGAGTTTATCAAAAATATAATCTTTTATTGCAATAAATACATATTCATTCTAAAATCTAGGGGTTCAATATGAAAAAGACACTCACACCCAAGTGCATGACTTGCTCTGGTGTGGTGAAAAATGCCGGCCCCTGAAGGTCAACTCAGGAGCCTCTTATCCACTCATTCAGGTGTACACAATTAGGCTGATTTGCCCATTTGTCTACACCAATGACTGTTGGCTATATATAGATATGGAGCAGGTAAGAGGGATAACTACATTGTGTGGCGGAATAACATTGGGAGCACTTAGACTCTGTGCAGTAATATCCTCACTCCAAAGTGAAACTGAAAGTACAAGAGTGAGACTATTACTACGCCACAAACATAGTTATCCCTCTTACCTGCTTAGAAATGCACCACGTTTTATTTTGTCTCACCATGCTTGGTCGTGTGACTACTCGTGTAACTGTATTTTAATAGGGAAAACATGGGAGTGTTTGGTTGCTTCTAACTTCATCTCTGTTTGGATCCTAATGAATGCATTGGGCTAGCTAAGTGCTATGACCGTAGCGCCGTGCAACAGAGCCAGTAAGTGAACGCATTGAAACGTGAGGGGTATGTATCAACTCGTCTTAGTTAAGGGAATAACATAGTTTAATATGAAAAAACGGTGAAGTGTTCCTTTAAGTTTTGAATAAGTTTATTATTTTTGCTGAATATGTCCATTGGAAAGTGAAAGTGAAAGAAGGATCCCCAAATCCATTCTCAATCTTAGTAAGTGATTAGGTAGATATGTTGTCTTTGTGGACCCCACCGTCGACTTCAAGGTAGCATTGCCTGGAGGGCGCTATAGGGTTAGGCAAGGGTTAGGGTTCACTACCCTGAAGTCGATGGTTCAAAATTTTAAATGAGAACTCACCTGTTTCTCCTGAGGAGAACCATTAGAAAATATTAGGTAAGACAGGAATAGAAAGAAAAAAAGAATATTTTGAGATCTTAAATTGAACTTAAATTGAACAGTGGAGGGCTATTTTGCAGCTGACATGAAGAAAATGAAAGAGTTGAGTGGCATACCAAGAATGTGTCTCCATCGACAGTTGATCATGTTTTAAAATCTTGCTTGTGGCCTTGGGCTAGTTTTCATACATAACTCTTTCCATGTCTAATGACATCTGTGTGTTGAGACATTCATGTGGACTGGCATCTGCTTGTAGAATCATCAGCGCAGCCTGGCATCTGCACAGCTTTACACAGACTAGCATCAACATGGACTTGAACTTGGCAAAATATTTGGCCTCAAGGCCCTGGAAGACCGGCAAAAAAACCCTGCGTTGGTGCCTGCCAACTACTGCATTTGTCGTGAATTTGCACCATATTTCAAGGCCATAGTGATATTCTCCTGATTTATTCTCCATCCAGGAACACTCCGGCTATTTCCTCAGGAACGGTCCAATCAGAATGATCTGTTTGCTTGACATGACAGAGCAAAACCTTTCTGTATTTTAAAGCTTAAATGTTGGCAGGTGCGTGCATTCCCCCAACAAAGTACACTTATGTAAATTAAGGGCATGACCGATGCTGCCAGTGAAATGGCACATAGTAACCTGATAATGTTATTTGTTAAAATTTGGCTTAATCAGGTCGTAAACATGGAGAACGAGATTCCAGCATAATGCCGTTTTGGGGAAAACCTACTGTAGCTGTTTAGAGGAGACAAGTTGCCTAAGGATGCACCCAAAAAAGGAAGATAGAAGAAAAAAAAACACTCTCCAAATCCCTGT
>NC_085016.1:21104049-21124049 GCF_963854185.1 Sardina pilchardus | reverse complement strand
TAAAACACACACCTTTTCGCCAGTTCAGGCACTTGCGCGTGTGACTATTAGATTTACGACTAGCATATAATAACTGGCAGTGGTTTCAAACGCTATTTGCTTGTTCGTTCTAAATTCACTGGCGTCTGTCATCCGCTGTCGCAGCCAAACCCCCCGGTCTAGCTCTGTGCCTTAACTTGACAGTTGCGGTAAGGTCCCGGACTGCATTTCACAGGATGTTGCTGAAATCAGACGCCAGGTTTTCGGTCACGCAGGTCATTATAATGACAGCATTTTCCCGTAATCAAAATGTTACCTCTGTAACCCGTTTCTGTTTCTTTACGATTCCCTAATATGAAAGAAAAATGTCTGAATGACCCTATACGAATGGAAGGGGTCATAAAAACGGTCCAAATGCCTGTCTCGGATAACAAAATTCACATGGAAAGCCATCATACTGCGTTCTTTGACATCCGTTCTGACTAAAATGGGAAAAGTCATTGTACTACGCGCCACAAATAGAACAGGTGCTTGCTCTAAATATGAGTCTATCTTTAGAATGTGATATGAAATAAGTATCCTTATCTCCCTCAACAATAGAATTCTCTTCTCTGATTGGCTGATGGGGTGGCCATTAACTTCGTATAACCTGCTACCTTTGAAGTAGTTCCCGTATCACACTTGAATATTAATTCGCCAAACTCGTTACGAAGTTTAAATGAACTGTCATGTTGCATCCAAGCTGAAATACAGACGTGCAGAACCATAGTAACATTGTAGCATATGACGGAGGTGGATTGTAGCTAGTTGGATGCCATGTAGGCTATAAAAGTAGCGATCTTTCAAAGTTAAAGTTAATCAGAATCCTGGGATATGCCCGCTTGACAACGGGAGAGATAGAACTAACGACTGGCTTTTGGCCGTAGCAACCAGCCATTTAGAACTAACGACTGGCTTTTGGCCATAGCAACCATCCATTTAGAACTAGTAACGGCAGTTTTGTCCTGCAAGTAGAAAGTTGATATGTGGCGGAAAGTAGTCCCACAGTCAAGACCGTTTTAGCGATGTTTACGGACGCAACGGTGGAATAAAACTATGTTCTAAATATACAGGTTATGAATACAAACGGGAGATAAGCGGGATAACGGCCTTCGAGGTCGACCGGTTCGATGGAAATAATGGCACGGCGGAGGTAACTCCGTCTCCGTGCTTCGCACGTCGCCGGAGTTCTAGACCTCCACCTAGCCATTATTTCCATCGAACCGGTCACCTCGTCGGCCGTTATCCCTTACTTAATGGGGGCAGCCTAGATACACGAATCGTCTTAAGCAGGGTTTATCCAGGATGTAGCAACTGTTTAGTATTGACCATACTATTTCATCATACCCAGGGATAGCCTACTGTAAGTATTGCCATTTAGTCTCATAACTGTATGCTTGCTTATTTTTTCCACCAATTAATTTCGTGAAATGAAGTCTGGCAGAGAAATTGTGTTATATCAGTAACCAACAGCGTTGACAGATATCAAATGTAGTAGGCTAGTTCCCCATTCCCATTGAAGTTCCACTTTCAACTGAAACTGAACTGTATCTTACGTTCCATTTTACACAAAAAAAATATCGGCTGTGGCTTCCCAACTAACCTCTAGCATAGCCTAAGGTTGGCTTTCATCATATCACACGACATGTCTTTACCATGTGACACGTCACCTGGACCACTGCAAGGGCTATTAGAAATGTATGCGAGCCATCAAATTTGCTACTGGCGATGTACCAGGACCCGCCCAAGAATCCCCACCTTTAAGCGAAATGAAGTGCGCCTCCCACTTCCAACCGCTCACATGTTCACTGACTAGGGTTCGTGTCTGCAGTTTTAAAAGGCAAGACTGCTGTCAGCCGCGGACGAGAGCGCTGAGAGAGACGGCTGGAAGTAGTTGAAGGAGGAGGAGACCGGGTGCCTATTACCTCTCATTGATTTCAGGAGTTTTCTGTCGTCATTGACTTGTGGCCGAATTGGAAACGCTTTGAGGCTTATATATTTTTTAATTTACTTGAGCACCATTTTTTAGACATTCGTGTGAGAGGAGAACAAATACCAGCACTTTTCCAAAGACAGAAATATTAGTTTGACACGGGGGAAAGGGGACAATTCAATCCAACGACCAAAGATACCCTCTTGCACAATTGCAGACTTGATTCCAAAGACATGAATTCCGTCCCTGAATGACCGGACGCTGAACGATCGCCCACAAAAACCACATCTCAGATTTATAGTTCTCGTGGAGTACCTCTGTTTTTTTCCCGTTTGACTCCATAAATATGATTTTTAGTTTTTGCACTTTGGTGACATTTGTGTTGGGACTGACCCGGTGTCAGGGCTCCTACGTGCCCTGCGAACCGTGCGACCAGAAAGCGCTCTCCATGTGCCCACCGGTGCCTGTTGGCTGTCAGCTGGTGAAGGAGCCGGGTTGCGGCTGCTGCTTGACCTGCGCGCTGTCCGAGGGTCAGCCGTGCGGGGTCTACACTGGCCCGTGCAGTCAAGGGCTCCGTTGCTTACCGCGGAGCGGCGAGGAAAAGCCTCTTCACGCCCTCCTCCACGGCAAAGGCGTGTGCATGAACGAGAAAGTATACAAACCGCTCCATCCTGCAAAGGGTAAGTGCATGTATGACTGGGGTGTTGTGGAGAAAATCCTACTGTTGGTCCCGCTTGTGCAGATAACTTATACACGCACAAAGGATATGAACGTTGCCACTGAGATTATTTCTGTCCTCTGTTTCCATGCAAATCAGGTCTACCCTTTATTCTAAGCTACCACCAGGGGAAATTGGGTCATTATTCCCATTTATGTAATCTTGTACAAATTCAAACAATGCCCTAAGGATATTTGACGAAATGTGATCATCATTATATTCGTTGTTCAAATTCTAGAACTATTTTCATTGCTTCTATAAGGATTACATGTATTTCCAAATAGCCATACAATGCAGTCAAGGTATGGGCACAAAGTCAGCTGTCTTCAATATTATGGACTGAGATTTATCCGATCATTAATGGACAACTTCATCCATGCTCCCCATTCATGTGCAGCTGTGGTGCTGTCCCCGTGTGAGCACATTCTAGCAGCCCCGTCCTCCTGAGGCAGGTCTCTGTGTGCCGGCTGTGCAAGGTGAAAATCAAGAGGGGAGGGGTGGAGAGGGGGCCGGGTGCTTAAAGTGATGTTTGCGTCGTTAAAACGCCTCTCCCCCTGGAGGCTTCATCTGGGCTCAAAAACGGCACGATGATTACAGTTATTGGACGTCAGAGGCGTCATTATCCCCGCAGAAGAATAGCCCTGTGACCGCGGTGACCCGCGCTGTGTCAGAGGAGCCCCGTGAGGGGGGGCACAGGTCTCCATTACTATCCTGCAGGAATTTGGCTCCCTTTGTCCATCTTGACTGATCAAAAAAAATTCCCCAGCGCTGTGTCTTACAGCTGAACGAGAATGGGGGGGGGGGGGGGGGGTGAAAGAGAGAGAGAGAGAGAGAGAGAGAGAGAAATGACAGGGTGTGAGAGAGAGAGAGAGAGAAAGAAATGAGTGTGAGAGAGAGAAAGAGAGAGAGAGAGAGAGAGAGAGAAATAAGAGAGAGATAAATAAGAGAAAGGGAGAGAAATGAGAGAGAGAGGGACAGAGAGAGAGAGAGAGAGCGAGCACAGTCGGATGACAGTTGTTCAGCAGTGATTCAGCAGAATGCTGTTGGAGCGTTTGCGCGACACGCCGTCTGTCAGGCTGCAGAAGGATTTAGAGTGGCAGCTCTCATTTCCTGTGGCCTGCCCAAGTACATACCCAACCACCACCTACCAGCTGGAGCAAGGGCAGAGTGACAGAGAGAGAGCGTGCGTGTATGTGTGTGTGTGTGTGTGTGTGTGTGTGTGTGTGTGAGAGAGACTCTTCCGTGAGTGAGAGTGTGAGAGAGAGAGCGCGCATGAAAATGAAAAGCATGCACCACAGCTAAAGTTGGATATGAAAAAGGGAGAGGGGGAGAAAGAAAGAGAGAGAGAGAGGAAAGTGTGCACCAATGGGAGATGGAGAAAAAGGAGAGTGTGTGTGAGCGAGAGAGAGAGAGAGAGAGAGGAGAAAGTGTGCACCAATGAGAGAGAGGAAAGTGTGCACTAGAGAGTGAGAGATAGAGAGAGAGAGAGAGAGAGAGAGAGGAAAGTGTGCACCATTGAGAGATAGAGAAAAAGGAGAGTGTGTGTGAGCGAGAGAGAGAGAGAGGAGAAAGTGTGCACTAGAGAGTGAGAGAGAGAGAGAATTGTCAAGGGAGAACAAGTTGGAGCGAGACACTTATAGGAGATCAAGGTCAGGTGTCAGGCCGCTCTCCAAGGACAGCAGCAGGGCCGAGACCAGATTAGCATGAGTTCTCCGAACAGGACCTCCAGATTAGGGGCCAGAGGGGCCCCCGCCTTTGCCCGATGACATCCCTCAGGATGCGGAGAGAAGATGCGGTTAACTAGCGCCCGTCTCCGTGACGCCCGCGACGGCAGATTAGAAGAGACGCAAACGTGGTTGATTATCACGCTCGGTGCTCTGTACCTGAAAAATAGGAAAAAAAGGGGCGAAAAATGTGGATGAGGCGAAAGGGTGTCGGGGGCGAGGACAAGCTCGGGGTCGAGGCGGGAGGCGGGCGGGGGGGAAGGGGGGGAGGGGTGGTTTGTGACGCCACCACGACCGAGGCTTGGAAGATTTGCTCATCCGCCGTGACCCTGATTCGCCGGCTGCTTAGCTACGCAATGGGTCGCGTCATGGTGGAGTCAGGCTGGGTAGGAGAGTAGTACTGATCGTCTATGTATGGTGCCCCCCCCCCCCCCCCCCAACACTCTAACACACACACACACACACACACACTCATGGGCTCAGTTTTGGTGGTTAGGATGCAGGACATGTGAGATCTTGCACCTTTCAGCTCCCCTCATGCCTGCATGTACTGTATGAGAGTGAATGGGGTCACTTTCATTGTAAGCTGAGACAGTCAAATATTTAGAAAAAGACAAAGCATGCATGCGATTATCCTACTGTTTCACCGTGGCCAAATCAGCCAACACAGGCCATTTATTTGTACATATTCTCATGTGTTAATCTTGCCACTCTCAATGGGGGGGGGGGGGGGGGCGGGGTTCTGATGTTAATCCATTCTGTGATTTGGGGAAGAACTGCTGCATTACGGTTTTTAAAACAGCCGGCGCCATGACTACTTGGCACATTTGAATGACGTTTCTGGGGCAAGTTTATGTTTCTGTCCACACGTTCCTGCAGAAAGCACAAAAGCAATGAAATATGCATGCAGCCCGTCTCTCTCTCTCTCTCTCTCTCTCTCTCTCTCTCCCTCACTCCCTCTCTCTCTTTCTCGCTCACTGCAAGGCTTCAGTGATTCTCCTAATAAAGTTTTACAGCAAGTCGTTCAGCATGCATTTGTCACCCACACCTGGGAGGGAGGAAGGGTGAGCAGCAGCTGCAGAATCACACACGGGCACACACACACCACCTCACACACACACACACACACACACACACACACACACACAGATACCCACATATAAATACACACATGCGTGCTCGCACACACACACACACACACACACACACACACACACACACATATATATATATGCACACTGTCTGCTGTTACACACATACATACACACAGACACATACACAGGCACACACTTCACACCACTATCTCTCTCTGTCTTTCTTTCTGTCATTCTCTCTCTCTCTCTCTCACTCACACACACACACACACACACACACACACACACACAAACAGAAAAATGTGTGGGAGACAGGGATGAGCTCTATCTGTCTGTTTTAAGGGTCAGGATTGTGCAGAGAAACCGAGAATGTCCACCCTAAAGGTCTTCTGCTTTTGAAAATATGTCTCTGAATGCCTTTGCATACTGTACGTTACCTTCCCCATCTTGCGCAGTTACTCCTAACAGCTTTAATTGGAGTTTTTTTTTTCCACTAATTATTGCAAGATGGATGGGGCAAGTGCACACCATGCACGTTTAATCTATTCTGTTTCACATTAGACCCAAAAAGCAGGGATGATGGCATGCCCCACATCTAGAATGCTGAACACAGCCGTGGAAAATCTGGCTTGTAAGATTTCTAAGTATTTAAAAATTCAATAAAACTGGACATGGCCCATGAATGAGTGAGGCACGGACTTCAATAAGTTGATGCAGTATTCCTGCGGAATTCTCACAGCTGCGCTGTGACCCTTGGATGCAGCATGGAAGGATGTCAAAATCCAGCTGCCTCGCTCCATGTTGGAGATGGACGGGATCTGGGAAAACAGAGGAGGAGTTTCTAGGGCAGTAGCCTAAAGCTCTCGGAATACATATTACATGTACTGTAAAAGCCAGGCCCAGCCAGCCACACACCAAAACTGCCCGCCCCCCCCCCCCCCTTCTATTTTTTTATTGTTTGCAGTCGCGCTGAACAATTGTAGTTGTCATGGAAACCTGCAGAGGGTGTCACTACAGCTGTCACATGACTCCTGCAACCCCCCCCTTCTCCCCAACCACCACCATAGCACCCTCCTTTTTCACCGGGAGTCGCTGTTGTGAGAGGGAGAGAAGAGAGCTTTACCTTCTATGTGGGGAAGAGTGAGGGGTGGGCAACGAGGAGGAGGAGGAGGAGGAGGAAGAGTAGGAGGGGCACGTGACCATACCCCTCCTTGGCTTGATGCCAGAGCACTGGCTCAGTTTCAGAGAGTCAGTGTCAGACTCACTAAGCCTCCTTTACAAGTGAGAGAGTCGGAAAAACTGAGCGCTCGGCCCTGAGAGAGAGGGAGAGAGAGAGAGAGAGAGAGAGAGAGAACTTGATTCCAAAAGAGGAAAGAAGAGCTCTATTGTCGCAAACGAGGAGATACTGGCCTTTTTAAGTCTGTGGCTGAAAGGCAATATGGAGGAATGCAGAAATGAACACATGAGAGCGCAATTGAAAGACGGGGAGAGATTTAGCAACAACGTAAAAAAAAAGAAAAAGAAAGAAAAAGCAACAAACATATTACTCTTCTTGTCATGTGTTAGCGTGACGGCTTGGCTTTGGCAAGCCTGTGCTACACTCTACACTGGAAAGGCAAAAGAGAGTGACTCTGAGACAGAGGGAGAAAGAGTGAGGGAAAGGGAAAGGCAGGAGGGAAGGAGAGAGGGGGGGGAGAGGGAGGGAGAGGGAGGGAGGGAGGGAGGGGAGGGGAAATCAATCCCAAGAATAAAACGACTCATCCTCGTCTGTTAGTGTAATCTGCTGCTCACCATGTTTATCCAGCTGTGATGGATGGCAACTGTTCCAGGAGGCCTTTCCCCCCCCCCCCCCCCCCCCCCCACCCTCCTCCTCTTTTAATTTCTCCTTTTTGTCCTCTCACACACTCCCTCTCAAAATGCCACAGAGAGGCCAGCGTTCACGACTGGCTTTCTCCCCTCATCGTGGCATCTAGTCCTCACAAGAAATGATTATCCCCTATAGATATAGATAGATAGATCTGTGACAATCTTATGGTCATGACCATGGTCATAAGAAAGTCATAAGATTTACGATCTTGAAATTACTTGTCACATTTATTTCTTTGTATGTTTTCAACGATTAAGGAGAATGAAGAAAAATGAAAAGAATGGCGGGGGACCGGTGGAAATACCAGACGGGGCAGCAGAACTAGATGCTTATTTAATGTGTTTTCTTTTGCCTTTTTTTCTCAGAGCGGGAGTCTCAGGAAGAAGCCCGTGTTACCGAGGTAACCGAGACGCTGCTTCCGCAAGCCAAAGTGCCACTGTTTCCACGGGACCACATCAACAGCAAGAAGGCCGTGGCCATGCGCAAGGACCGCAAGCGGCAGCAGGCCAAATTGCGCACCGTGATCTATGTCGACCACCCACCGCTTGCCTTAGACAAACACCAACCAGAATTTGTAAGTCCGACAGCTACGAAAACAACCAGTCAACTTCTGAAGCCCCATTACCAACACACTAACTAGCTCGCTAAATAATTATCGGAATATGGATTGGCCGGGGTTGTAAAAGAAATGGAAAGAAAAGCATTCGAGCAATTTATTTTAGATTGCTATTGCATGTAATTAAAACCTAAAAAGGCCAAAAATTGTTCTCTTGGCAGACATAATATAAAGGGAAAACTCCAGTAAAGAAACAAAAAACACACAATTGTAAGAATGTTTAAAACCCTGAGAATAAAGTCAACATTCACTTTTGTAATTGGCCAATGACAACACCCATGACCTGTTGGTTTTGACCTCATTGTTAAGCCTTGTAAATATGTATTGCGTGTCCACAGGGTCCTTGTAGGAGAAAGCTGGACGGCATCATTCACCGGATGAAGGACACGTCCAGAGTCATGGCGCTCTCTCTCTACCTGCCCAACTGTGACAAAAAGGGCTTCTTCAAACGCAAGCAGGTACACAGCCTGGCCTCTACATTTTAAATGACGGAGCATCGGGGGAGGGGGTAGACTAGAGTTGGCAGGTGCCACAGTGCCGAAGCAGGATAAAGACAAAAGCTTATCTTGACTTGTCTCGCAAGACTGGTGTAGCCTAAATTGTTCAGGAATGAAAACAAACAACTTTGAGAACAACTGAGACTTCTATGTGAAACTTGAGACTTTTCTGTGTCTGGTTTCTGGTGATACTGACCGTTATCTACTTTGTACCACCTTTTAGACCTGTTTTCTTGGTTCTCCTCTGGGGATATTAATCCCATTTAGATCAACTTTGCATATCTTGAACATAATGTTTTCATATCGCATGGCCCTAATTTCAATGATGGGCACAGTTCCAGCCTTAACTCTAATATAAACTAAAAGCCGAGCCATACAATTGGTGCACAATACGTTGTGTTTGTGGAGCATAGAATAGTTTTAGAAGACTGATCCCATTTTTGTAATATAAATGAATGCGTTGCTGTTGCCACAGACACTTTGTGCCTGCTGTAGCCTGCTTGTAATGTAATAACTTGACAAAATCATTTTTTTAGTTTAACATTATGGGCAAGATATCAAAGCACAAACATTGACGAGTCAGTGCAAAGCACACGTACATTCCCCACCCACGATAGCTTTATTTCATGCATTGGAACTTTGCCTGTTGACAGACATTGGACTTTGCCCTCATTTAAATCAGGGTCCATGGTGTTAAGAATTTCAAGAATCACTCCGTTGGGTATTGTGTTTGGGCAATGGTTAGTTGTTTGTTTTCCTTTACTCTGTTTTTAATAAGAATGTACTCTTGTGCGATAGAAGAGTTTAAGCAGATATACCTTTCACAGAAGTAAGGCGCCTGGTCGTTGCTATGCGTTCAAAGCTGAAATGGCAGTTTTATTTACTGTTTTCATATTAAAGTAGTAAGTCAGAGCCCTTTTCCCTCTCTCCGCCACAGTGTAAGCCATCCCGTGGCCGTAAGCGGGGCATCTGTTGGTGTGTGGACAAGTACGGGGTGCAGATGCCAGGGACGGACTACAGCGGAGGGGACATCCAGTGCCGAGACCTGGAGAGCAGCAGCAGCAACAACAACGAGTGAGGCAGTTTTGGGGGGGGGGGGGGGACTTCCTGTCACATGACCCCCAAGATGGCAACACAACCACCAATCATGGCTCATCATTAACATGCAGAAGCCTTTTTGTAAGAATATTAGACCGACTGGCCAGAATTTGATTGTCTGCTTAGAGTTTCTTTTTTTTTTTTTTTTTTTTGTTCAGTCCTGAGAATATATTAACACACAGTGATTTCGCTGTGTTTTGAACATGCCTATTCCAATGGTGAGGCATGTTTAAGGCCACCTAAATCATGCCCACCACCAGCCACACTGAATATTGGTGCCAGAAGTGAGCAGAATTCTTTATTGGCCTGATTTTGAGTGTGACTTATATGTATGTCCATGTTAGTCTTTGTCTAAGCACTTAAAATGACTTTTTCCAGGTTCATTTCGTCTACATTGTATCAGATTTGTTTAAATGTTCAGTTTAAGTACCCATTAAATAGTGAATCTCTATCAAACAGAAAAAAAGCTTCTGGCAACCAATTGCCTTTGACAAGAAAAGGTTTTAGTCAGTTGACTAGCCTTTGTAAGCTAGCTTTTGTAAAATGCTACAGCCTCAGCTTAAAAAGTACTGTTTTGTATTTGATGTTATTGACTATGGAAGCTATATCAGACCACTATCATTGGAGTATCAGCTCTTGAGTACTGCCAGACACTTTGGGAACTAGTTCTCTTTCATCTTCCCATTTGATTTTTTCCTGGTTGAACTATAGACTCTTTGCTTGATCATTTGTAGCGAAAAACTTCATAGGACTCTTAATTCAACAAATACTGGTGCTTCATCAATCATAATATGATCCTGAACCTGTAAGCTTTGACTTGTGCAAATACAGACAAAACTCCCTCTCCCCTCTCACCCTATCTCGAACAGAGGAGGGCCT
Source organism: Sardina pilchardus (assembly GCF_963854185.1). Classification (NCBI taxonomy): domain Eukaryota; kingdom Metazoa; phylum Chordata; class Actinopteri; order Clupeiformes; family Clupeidae; genus Sardina; species Sardina pilchardus. The sequence goes on along the minus strand of NC_085016.1, from coordinate 21,113,605 downwards.
ATCATTTGAATACAAGATGGCTGGCTTTTGCCCACACTCTGGCTTCCTATGTAAATCTCAGTGCCTTTTTTTCCATGACATGAGAGATTTCAATACTGATTTACATTTGAGCTGCAGAGGTAGACATAACTCACAGAACATCACCACACCCGGCTACTGGGAAAGAGTTCTTGTTAGTATTGTAAAGGTCCCCATATCGCTCTAGTTCACAGGACAAATGAATGGCAAGATCATACTGTATGTTCTTGATGCTTTAGATATGACAGCAGCCAAGAGGGGGGTTTTGTGTGCTTTGGAGCTCGGTTCTGCGGGTTTCTAGGTCAAATGGCTATATGCAAACACCGATGCTGTTATATATGGCTCCAGATATCATGTATAGTAGGGAACACATAAGGCCTTGGGTGTTAATGTCTTCCCTTAAATAAGGAAAACTGTGGTAGCAAGCAAATGATCGCGGTTGCCATCAAACCCCAAGGCCGTCATGACCTTAGTGGTAACCTCGTTTGCGAGGAGTGTATCTCACAACACACAGCCGTACTGCTTGGGAATCCCTCCGAAGCTCTCCCTGCCGACGCTGAATCATGTTGGTGAAACCGACGACTCCACTTTATGTGAAGGAAGTGTGGACACACCTCAGTCTTTGAGGTATTGTCAAAATGGCGGCCTTTCTCTGGTGCTGGTGCTGCTGGCGCTGGTGTAGGCGGTGGTGGTGGTGGTGGTGGTGCTCTTGTGGCCCGTAGTCAATCTTCTCCAACTGCCGCTGCCCGCTGGTAAATAAGCGGTATAGCCCACAATGGCTTGGATAAGCAGCTAATGACTCGGTTGAAGATGATTTAAGCATTGCTTTGAGAGCAGGAAAGCGTGGAGTTTCTTCTAGAAATCTATAGAGTATCTTCCTAGCATCGGCGTTTTCATTTGCTCTCTTAGCATGTCTTTTGAGCCTTCACCGCAGTATAGATTTGGCACACGTCTTCGACAGTAGCTGTGTTCTCTGGGCGCTGACCCCGTAACCTTGGTGTTGGTCGCACCATGCTAAGCTAACAAATAAACAGTTTAAACCAGAGACTCAGTGGCTCATAAAGGGGTCTGTTGACTCAGGCAGTGCCCCCCCCCCCCCATACTCCCCCTCACACACACACACACACACACACACACACTCCCCTGGTCAGTTGGGCTGCAATAATTCACCACTCCCACTCATCAAGCCACATTCGCTAGCGCTTGGTTACAGAGCTATTCTGGACGGAAGCGGTGGTAGACGCCATGCGAACGATGCGAATGCGGCAGGGGAGAGAGATGGGGAGAGGAGAGGAAGCGCGTAGAGGAACGCGACCCGTTCATCTGACACCTCAATCAACAAATCTAAGTTAAAATGACAAATGGCATCTTGGAAAGAGAGTGAGCCAACACTGCCAGCAAAGGACTGGGACTTAGCCAGTGTCCCCCCCCCCCCCCCACTCCCGGTCCCTTTATTTTTGGTGTGGTCGGTGGGAGGGAGGCGTATGATCAAGACACGAGTAATGTCACATTTGCCAAATTCACCTGGTCGATTGAGAGGAGAGGGGAGGATCAGAGGAGCGAGACGGTACCTAGTCTCCTGGCCCGATATGCTTCAGTCTCACCACTGTTTATGTAGCAAGTTATTAGGGATTATGGTTTATGACACAAATGATGTTTTATATGAGAAGTGGAAAATTGGATGAGCAGTTCCCATGTGAAAATAGAACTTTATATGTCTTTCGCTCCTCATGTGTTCATTTGCAAAGATGAAAGTCTTTTCCTGGCCTGCAGTGGGAAGGAAAGAATGTTTCAGCCACTCCACTTCACTTACCCATTTTCTGAAAGAAAAAAATAATAATCATGCACAAGTCTTCCTGTTAAAAAAAGGACAAAAATGATATCGCCAATATCACTGTGTAATATTTATTCACCTTGTAATTTATGTACTCTATCTTTGTCTTTTTTGTAATGACAAAGCATTTATTTAAATAAAATTATGTATTCGAGATATTTCAATTTACTCCCTGAAGTTTCACAATTAGTGGGGATGGTCAGGGGTGGGGTGTGTGTGTGTGTGTGTGTGGGGGGGGGGGGGGGGGGGGGTATTGCTAGCTGCTAACAGCTGGTACGACATATCTTCAGTTGTGTTCCTTGACATTATTGACATTAGCCATTTGCTGATCACTCTTGACAGTAGCCAGTTGCTGGTCACCTGGGAGTCCAGGCTAGACCCGAGGCCTATTCTTCCCCACCTCCTACCTCCCCAAGGAGCCGGGTGAAGGAGCTGGCAATCAAACGCTCTACAGTCTACATCCTACATCAACTAGACACACACATTTGGAACTCTCCTTTCTTTTCCTCTACTCCCCCACCTATACTCGTCAGACTACACAATTTGCTTTGTAGTTTACATTATATATACTGTATTTCTTGACCAAAACACTATAGGCACATACTAAGTGATTCTTGTTCTTTTTATTTGTAAGGTCTAACCAAGCGAGAAAACATATACTGTAGGGCCTCTGCCACTGAGTCAACCTTTTATACACATACAGTACAAACAAACAGGATGAGAAATTCCAATGAGGACATGGATGCAAAACTGGTTTAATATGTGTTTAATATAATACTGTAAGACATGACTGGAGAGTATTTTGTAATGTATGCATATTGTACACTGAAGACACAATGAGCTTCAACAGAACCAGAACAGATTATATGGAGGGCTGAGAACGTATGGCAAGAGCTGCTAAACAAAACAAAACAAAAAAAAATAAACACATTCTGAGGAAGAATTTGTCTGAAACACAAGAAAGCTCATTCCGGAGAGGAGTAGCCTACCAGTCAAAAGTACAGAGTTAGGAGGAGCATTTTTGTCAATAACTGGGGTACAGAGACACGTTAACAACACAAATTATATTATGTTAAGTTTGATGGGAGCCGCCTCAAATTGCCATGTCTGTTGTAAACGTGTCAGTGTGTAATAAACCGATTTACAAGGAGGCTGAGTGCTAATGATTATGAAGAGAGTAGAAGGTACTGGTCATACCGACCTGCTCTCTTAATCCTTAATTATTTCAACCCAAATCAGCAAACAAAAACATAGTGTGCAGACCATTTGGAATAGCCACCTGTGGTTGTCCTGTTGGTCAGAGCACTACTGTGAACCCTGACCACCTTGTCAAAAATGACCACCAGGTGGCAGAAAGCACCACTGCAGACAGTAACATCTTGCATGAAACAGACATTTTGTCAGTGCATATTTTTTATAACACATACTTTGTGTAGTCAAATAACAATTATATTTCAAAGCACCTTCCGGTTGTGAATGGTAAACCATATTTCCAGTCAGGAATGGATTACAGTTTTAACATTAAACTACGACATTGTTAATGTGTTAAAAAAGTGAGGTCTCTCTATGTTAGAGAGGGTTACCAGGGATCTAATGTTAAACACATTTCATGTTAGTCCTTTAACTCAAAATCATTTTGGGAGCCCCAAGGAGTCTTTGTAGCTTACAATCCCTGTTAAAAAAAATGGCTTTTTATATCAAACAATGTCTAAAGAACTGAAAACATTGCCAACTGAACAAGCTCTTCTGTGCTGAGCAACAACACATATTCAGCTAACTCACTCTATATTTAGTAAGATACAACAAACAAACAGACTCTAATTACCAAAAACCCCATGCTCAGCTAATTGGCATAGATGATGGTATACTGGATTTGTTGTATGGTGTACTAAAAGATCTAGAACCTTCTAAGTGTCTAAAGATGCTTAGAAGCTTGCCTGTATCCTACTTCTAATTAAACACCACACACTAAGATACATATTTGGCAACGATCAGTTGAACACTTTAGATGAAAACAAAATGTCTACAGCCACTCACACAAATACATATATCTGTACAGCTCACTTTCTTGTAATGCTGCAACAATGAATCGATTATTATTTTACTGTTCGCCAACTATTTTGGTAATTGATGAAATCAGTTTGAGTCATTTTTAGGTGAAAAACAATCTAAATTCTCTGATTCCATCCTCTTAAACTTCAAATTATTTTTCTGGTCTACTAGCGCTCTATGACAGTAAACTGAATATCTTTGGCGTGAGGACAAAAAAAACAAGGCATTTGAGAACATCATCTTGAGCTTGAGCAGTTTTTTTATGCACCATTGTATAGACCAAACAACTGACCGGTTAATCGAGGAAATAAACAACAGATAAATCGATTGGGGCAATAATCGTTAGTTGCAGCCCTCCGTCCATGTTGACACACTGCCCCTACTGGGCCTGGCTGTGCCCTCCAGTGGGCTTTGTGGGGAGGGATGGGGGGGGGGGGCAGGGACAGGGCACAGAGCGGGCGATGGGGGGTTAATTCAAGGGTGCAGTCGGGGGGTTAATCTCTTGTCCTCCGAGGTACTGGCTGCAGTTGGGGTCGCCTCTGACCACTGGGGATTCTGGGATTGCTCGTCCAGTGTGAGGGTTGACACACCAGCACTCACCTCTCTGTCCATTCACAGACATCTTGCACTGAGACGTAACAGAAGGTAAGAACAGGAAAAAATTCCATTTTAAAATGAGCAAATGAATGAATGACCGAATGAATGAATGACCGAATGAATGAATGAATGAATGAATGAATAGTCCTTGAATGAATGAATGGAACCTTTTAAATGGTCTCCTAGTTTCATTTCTAGATTGCCACATTATCCCTGGAACATGTACAACTCCATCATATCACATTGCAGCATCTTGCACTTTCTTTGTTTACCACATTTAAAACCAACATAAGTTGTAATCTACCACAGTGAGGCAAATCGATTTATTATTCAATGGTATATGACAACGTGTGGAGCATTAGGACTGCTGAGGGGCATATGGGGGTGTTAAAGCCACCTCCGTCATATGCTAAATGTTATTAATATGTTCTGAACGTCTGTATTTTACAGCTTCATTGCATCGTGACAATTCATTCACACACACATTTAATTCACAACACATATTCACAATGAGTTCGGCGAATTAATATACAACTGTGATACAGGCAAAAAATTGGAACTACTTCATAGGTGTGCAAATAACATACGGTTAATGACCCCCTTATAGAACGCAGGACAAAGGGGAATTCAACCGAGCAGTGGAATACGGGGGTGTGAGTGTGGTCTCACCTGTTTGTGGTTGTACTGGCCCATCTTGTCACAGTTGGGGATGTGCAGGGCGTACAGGTCCTCCAGTGGGCCCCGGTTGTCCCTGAAGGGCATCTTGGAGATGCGCTCCAGGACCTGGTCCAGTTCCGTTTGACACTGGGTCTGTGAAAAACACACACACACACACACACACACACACACACACACACACACACATTCATCCAAAGCCACTTAACACAGTAATATAACCAGAGTGAGCATGTGGATGGTGTCTACCATCCCTACAGATCCTTATGACTCGGTGAGGTTGTGCTGGCCTGGGATACCCCCAATAACAGAATACCTCTTGTCAAATCAGAAATCAATCAACTGTATAATTGCAACTAACGGGGAGGCTACACCGGGCACATAATTGAAACGTTCTGTTCACGTTGGGTCTGCTGCAACAACTACCTTCAACTATCATCAATAACACTGGCTACACCAGACGTGATAGCAGAGCATACGTTTGGAAAAAGTCTTTTAAAAAAATTGTACGATACGCAAGGAGTGCTTCAGTTGCGGCTGCTGAGTATAACTGTTGTATAAATACACTATCTATGTGCCATATTATTTACTTGTGTACTCTGTATGTGCTCCTCAAACCCATGGCTTTGGCGCTGTTACAACCTTAGTCAACTAGATCCATAGGGACATAGAATCAAATGCAGAGACACAAAGAGATGATGTCCTCCGAGCATCAGCAATCGATTAACATGTCTTCCTTAATGCAGCCGCCCAGTGCAGTGCAGGCTGTGTAATTTGAAGTATCCCCTTACATAAGCTTAATCCCCACCAGACTCGAGAAATGAGACACAGATCTTTGCAGTCGCACAGAGCAATGACCTAAGACAAGTAGCCATGCCTGCTCCTTATTAGAAAATGTCTTCTTCAATACAAGCTTGTGTCAAATCCTCATGGGTTGGAACGACCACAACACAGATTCTTATCTAAAGTCGTGTAGCTAACTCCTTCCTTACATTCCTCCGAAATTATTTATTTCATTTATTTAGTCTTTTTTGTTTCTTAATGTAATATGAATGACTGGCTGGAGCTATTGACAGTAAGTGATCTGGCTGGGTTTTCCCTGAGGAGACGAACACTAAAACATATGCAAACACATCAAAACAGCTGTCAAGCCCTTCTGGAGGAGCGGCGGTGGTTCGGGACCAAAACAAATTAAAAGAAAAAACAGCGTTAAGCCCAGAGGTCTTAGGTTCAGCAGCAGCGCTGTATCAGCTTTGCCGCATCAACTGCGGTTCGCTCCTCAATGCCATTTTTCCTCCACAAGAGCACTGACATCTGTAGTAGGTCTGACCTGGTCTCCTCTCCTTGGCAGAGCCCTCCAGGCACGAGTGTGAGAGGGGCTACGAAGGAGGATGAGGAGGATAATAATAGGTGCCTCTCATTTGGGCTTTTATACGTCCTCCCTCGCTCCTCGGGCCTCGATTCTCACTGATGTACATAAAGAATGATGGGGCAGCAACAATGGGATAGTCTATCCCTTCTTCTATCTTTCTTTATGTAGATCAGTGAGTATCGAGGCCCGAGGAGGTACTGTAGGGAGGATGTATAAACGCTGAATGAGAGGCACCTTAGGAATGAGGAAGAGTTTGATGAGATCCCTATCAAGCACATAAACCACGTCGTGGACGTATGCATGTGCTATACGTACAAGGGCAGGTTTGCATTATGCAATCCAATGCATCAGCCGTGCACAGCACAGTTCTCAGGCCTTATTCCCCACAAAAAGGCTGGCATGCGGGTCGGTCTTCCTTCCTCTGAGCCTGCTCCAGTTCTGGCCCAAACCTGGCCCACATTTGTCTGGTTGTGTGAATAACTGAGAGTGTATTGCGTAGTTGCTGGTGTGGCATTGTAATTCTAAGAGACAAACCAGATTAATTTATCTCTGTGTATATCATTGTTTTTTTGTTTAGAATGAAGCAACAGAGCACTTCTATTAGGAGGTCTACCATTTTAGCGCAACATTCACTTAGATAGGCTTTTTCAGGTTCTTGCAATGCCATCAGGTAGAAGGTATAGGATGCTGTCCTTCCACACCAACTGGACATAAAGGTCATTCATCCCTATCAGCATTAAACGGCTGAATAAGCCACTAGTAGCACACTAGTCATCGACGATACTGCACTTTAATATTCCATAATGCTTGGAGATGCTTAGTGTTGTGCACTGTTTTTATGTGGGGGTTATGTGATTGGGTGCTTGTCCTGTTGTTTATCTGACGTGCTGGCTGGTGCAAAATTAATTTCCAAAAGGGCCGAAAAAATATCTATCTCTCTATTTTATATCCCTCTGGTTGCCACGATTGAACAGTTGTTACTTTACACCGAGCGATCAAGCCACTGCCAGACATGCCATCACACCGACTGGGCAAAAGCGGGCAGGAGCTGGCCCTGATCCGGCCCTGGTCTGGCTTAGAGTCGTAGCTCCACAGTGAGTCGTTATCCAGGAGCGCTAACTGCTGAGCCTTGCTGCTGACCCCGAGGCTGTCATTTTGGTGACCCCTTTTAAAAGAACACGTTCCGTATGTAAACAGCAGCCACTAAATCATAGGGGGGACGGTGGCAGTCCCGGGCTACACTCGGTCAACGTCAGTGGTTTTGTCATGTCTTTGTCTCTGGTAATTTCACTTAATAGCCCTTAAGAATGCACAGAGAGCTACAGATGTGGGAGGGGAGGGTAAAGCGGGAGAGAGGGATAGAGAAAGATGGAGAGAGAATGAGAGAGGGAATAGAGAGAAAAATGACAGAGAGACAGAGCGAGGGGAGAGGGAGGGGGCAGAGAATGTGACAGGGTGCAAATAACAGACAGAGCAGAAGAGGAATGGTGAGAGAGAGAGAATGGAGTGATACAGAGAGAGAGAGAGAGAGAATGTAAGAGTGAGTGAATGAGTGAGTGAGAGAAGGGGAGATGCAGAGAGAGAAAAGAGAGAGAGAGAGAGGGGGGGAGGGAGAGAGAGACAGGGAGAGAGAGGAGGTTAAAAGTGCTGGGAGAGGCACTGAGTGTCTGGCTGTTAATGGTCTTAGGAGCCTCTCTAATGGAGACTTGCTCCCTTTCACGGTCTCTCTGTCCACAAGAAATACCTCATCACCATCCACAAGGGAAATCAGCTACTGACATATGTACGCTTATTATTGGATATCCTCAGCCAAAAGCAAAAATGCAATAGAACTCCAAGGAGGAGTAATTACAAAGAACATTTTGTGACGTTGTTTTTTTTTTCTTTTTTTTTTTGTTTGTTTTGTTTTGCTTTTGTGCAATTATTTTTTTTTTCTTTTTCCTTAAATCTGCCTGGAAACAACCACATTCTGACATGGCAGCATAATTTATTTAAGTCATATACATTTCTCAAAGAAGAGTCTGTTAAATTCCCTTCATAAAACATGGGTAAAATATGAAACCAACAAAAAAAATTGGAAGCTCATCATTAATATCAGTTTCTAACATCGCCAGCAGGGGGCTGTATTACTCTTCTACTGAAAAAGGAAAATGTAAAACCATTGAATACACAATGTAAAAACAGTAAAAACTTTCCTATACAGTAATGTAATGATGAACTAAAATTTTGCATTTCTATCACTGCACTGTTAATCAAATCAATCTGAACCAAAATCCAATTTAAGAAAGCATAGTACTCAAAAACTCACTCACCCCAAAAATATCATAGCCTACCCCATTGCTATGGTCGATTGTTCCACATATTATAAAGAGACTGCCTGATAACAGAAGTGGCTGTTTGGAAGGATCTGATGCCTCAGTTCTTGTTCTAAGGGGAATCAGGATTCACTTTCTACCTGGGCACTGGAGTCGACACAACGCTCCTTGACATGTACAGTATGTGTTTGCTCTCTGTTTACGTAACCTTGTCCATGTACTCTGTGTGCTGTACTTATGTACCTATGTACTGTAAAGTGTCATAGAGTGTCTTAAAAGGCACTACACAAATGAAATGTGTCATTACTGGTATTATTCATAGGTTATGGTGCTAAAGAAAGAAAGAAATAATCCCCTGGTCATTTCATTTCCCATCCTCCATATTTGATATTTATTCCATCCATCCATATTTCTTTGTTGATCAGGGATCAGGAATCAGGAGAGACTGTAATGAATTTCAGAGTGATGCTTACAATGTCTACCTATTTATGGCTTGATATGTGACCCTGCAGGGCAAAACCAGTCGCTTTGTGCTTGATGCTATATTGAGCAATTCCACAATAAACAAACCTCTGGGTTAAAATATTGAATTTCACGTTTTCGCATAATTTGACAGTCTACAGTTTCATATCGTAAACAAATTTCACGGAAAAAACATACGTTTTGACAGTTAAACCCCGGTGAAGATTCGAC